>NW_007737315.1:21077-28491 GCF_000696425.1 Galeopterus variegatus | reverse complement strand
AGATCACATGAGGAGAGGAAGCAAGAGAGAGAGAGAGGAGGTGCCAGGGTCTTTTTAAGCAAGGAGCTCTCCGCTTTTGTGGGAACTAACAGAGCGAGATGTCACTCATTAATCCCCCTCCACCAGGGAGAGCATTAATCCATTCATGAGGGATCCGCCCCCATGACTCAATCAGTTTCCAACACTGCCACATTGGGGATCAAATTTCCACATGAGTTTTGTAAGGGACAACACATCCAAACTCCATCAGGTGGGAAAGCCATGACTGACAAATTCAAGTTTCATAAACAGTGGTTAGGGAGAAAATAAACAATAAAAATGACATTGACTAGATAGGGAATTAAAAATACATCATCTTTCCATGAACTTTGTCAGGTACCCTCATACATTCACACACGTGAGACAGGTAGATATGCAAATAGAAATTCCAAAGGCTATCCACTTTCAAAGCAAAACAGATTGATTGACTTCAGTAATTTTCTCTTTGTTGTATTCTTTCTCCTGAATCAGCTTCTTCAGACCTTTAAGGAATATCACAATAGTGTCGAGATTCCTAAGGTATGCTCCTCTCCAAATTTTATGTTTTTGAATGTATATGTATTGAAGTTACCAGTGATTACCTCCGGGTAGACACAATTACAGATTTAAAAAAAAAAAAAAAAGTTTTTGCCACTGTTTGTCTTCCTCACCAATTAACTGGGTACCTAAGGATATGTTTCCTCCATATTTTATCCATACACTTGCAGGGTAGACACATTTTCTCTGTGAACAACATCAAAGAGCCACCAACATGTGCTAAACAATGGTTGTTAACTGTTTTTGTGTTCATATGCACTCAATTAAACACAACTTACATAAAAAAGAGCACAGATGTTTTCTTTGTTTATTATAAAACCAAGGTTAGAAAAGGATTACTATGGCAACTCCACACTCATCTCTTGTCATTTACTTCCTACCATCCTTTTAACCAGAGTCCGTTTAACATGTTTGTCTCTCTTTGTTTACCTTTTCTATTTGGTGCTTTAGTTTCATTTTTTAATATCTATTATAGCACCACCCTTGACCCACAAGAACAATTGTTCAAAGCACTACATGAGGACTACCCTAACCCTTCATGTTTTCTTATTTAATTCTTACAGAAACTATTTTTAATAGACCTTGAAGTCATGTAATTCAATTTGGCAATATGTTCATAATCTTAGATCCATCAATCCCGTTCTTGGGAATTTATCCTAAGGATCAAAAGATATGTGCCATTTTATAATATTAAAATAAGTATTAATAATGCTAAGTTTTAAAAGGACCACAATGTTCAAGAATAGGAGACTGGTTAAATAAGTTAAGATACATCTGTATAATGAAGTAATGTATCCAATGCTCTTAAAAATGTTAAGGATCCAAGAATGAATATGAAACTATATACATTATGACATAAACTTGGATGTAGTTATATGTGGATATGTATACCAAAGACCTAAAAAGTGTATATCACTGAATTGTAGGCTTATTGGTGTTTTTTTTTTTAATGTTGATTTTACTTTTTTAATTGTACAATTAAATTGTATGATTTTTTATTTATGGAATATGGTTTGTTGTTTCAGTACTTGTTTCAGTATTGTATAATGATCTGATCAGAATAGTTAGTATATCTATCACTTAAACACTTATCATTTCTTTGTGGTTATAACATTCAAGATCCACTTTTCTGGCTATCATGAAACATACAATACAGTATTTTTAGCTATTGTCACCCTAGAGCACCAAAACTTATTACTCCTAACTTTATAGCTTTCTCCCCTTTTACCAACTTCTCCCCATCCCCACATCCCCCTCCTTTCCCTGCCTCTGGTAACCACTATTCTACTCCCTAATTCTTTTTAAATTTTTTTAATTGACCCATGATAATTGTATACATTTATGGAGTACGATGTGATATTTGGGTACATTTAAAGAGTTTGCAATGATCATATCAGGTTATTCAGCATATCCATCACCCAAAACATTTGTCACCTCTTTGTTTTGGAAACATTCAAAATCCTCTCAATTATGTACTTGAAGTTATACAGTAATTTGCTGCTTACTGTAGTCTCCCTATATTGCTACAGAACACTAGATCTTATTCTTCCTATCTCTCTACAATTTTGACCAGCCTTTTGTTGTCCCCTCTCCCCCTCCCCATCCCCCTCCACCTTACCAGTCTCTAGTAACCCCTATTCTACTCTCTACTTGTATGAGATCAATTTTTTACCTTCCACATATAAGTGAGAACAAGCAGTATTTCTCTTTCTGTGCCTGGCTTATTTCACTTAACATAATTTTCTCCAAGCTCATCCATGTGCTGTGAATGGCAGAATTTCATTCTTTTTATGGCTGAGTAGTATTCCATTGTGTGTGTGTGTGTGTGTGTGTGTGTGTGTGTGTGTGTGTGTGTGTGTGTGTGTACCACACCACTTTTTCTTCATCCAATCCTCTGTTGGCAGACAATATGGCTGAGTAGTATTCCATTGTGTGTGTGTGTGTGTGTGTGTGTGTGTGTGTGTGTATACCACACCACTTTTTCTTCATCCAATCCTCTGTTGGCAGACATTTAGGTTGGTTCCAACTCTTGGCTATTGTGAATAGAGCTACAATAAACATGGGATTGCAAGTTTCCCCTCAACTTGGATATATTACCCAGTAGTGGGATTGCTAGATGGTATGGTAGCTCTATCTGTAGTTCTTTGAGAAACCTCCATACTGTTTTCCATAAAGGCTGTACTAATTTACATTCCCACCAAAAATGTATGAGTTCACTTTTCCCCATATCCTCTCCAGCATTTATTATTTTCTGTCTTTTTGATAATAACCATTCTAACTGGGGTCAGATATCTCAATGTGGTTTTAATTTGCATATCTCTGATGATTAACAGTGTTGAGTGTTTTTTCATATACCTACTGGCTATTTTTTTTTTATTGATTAATACATATTCATGGGGCACCTGTGCCCAAGATATGATGATCAGATCAATATTATCAGCATGCCCACCACCACAAATTCTGTTGGCCATTTGTATATCTTCTTGTGAGAAATATCTATTCAGCTTCTTTGCCCATTTTTTAATTGGATTTTTTTTATTGAGTGGTTTAAGTTTCTTGGAATGTTCTGAATATTAATCCCTTGTTGGATGTGAGTTTGTGGATATTTTCTCCCACTCTGCAGGTTATCTCTTTGCTCTGTTGATTGTTTCCTTTGCTGTGTGCAGCTTTTTAGTTTGATATAATCTGATTTGTTTTTGTTTTTATTGCCTGTGCTTTTGAGGTCTTATTCATAAAAATCTTTGTCCCATCCTATGTCCTGAAGCATTTCCCCTATGTTTTCTTCTAGTCACTTTACAGTTTATATCTCAAAGTCTGATATCATTTTGAGTGATTTTGGAATACAGGGAGAGACAGAGGCTTAGCTTCATTCTTCTGCATATGCATATCCAGTTTTCCCAGCACCATTTATTGAAAAGAGTTTACTTTCCCCAGTGTATGCTCTTGGCTCCATCAAAAATCAGTTGACTGTAGGTACATGCATTCATTTCTGGATTCTTTATTATGTTTCATTGGTCTATGTGTCTGCCTTTGTGCCTGTACCATGCTCTTTTTATCACCATAGCTTTGTAGCATAATTTGAAATCAGGGAGAGTGATGCCTCCCACTTTGTTCTTTTTGCTCAGGATTGCTTTGGCTATTCAGAGTCTTTTGTTGTTCCATATAAATTTTTGGATTGTATTTTCTATTGCTGTGAAGTATGCCATTGCTAGTTTGATGAGAATTGCACTGAATGTGTAGATTGCTTTGGGTAATATCATCATTTTGATAATATTCATTCTTCCAATCTATATCATGGGATGTCTTTCCATTTTGTGTGTGTCTTCTTTAATTTCTTTTTTATTGAAATATATTGATTATATATGTTTGTGGGGTACAGAGTTGAATATCAATACATGTATACAGTGTGTGATGATCAAATCATGGTAATTAGCATCTTCATCATTACAAAACTTACTTTAATCAGTGTTTTACAGTTTTTCTTTTCAAGAGATTTCACCTCCTTGGTTAAATTTATTCCTAGATGATCAAATCATGGTAATTAGCATCTTCATCATTACAAAACTTACTTTAATCAGTGTTTTATAGTTTTTCTTTTCAAGAGATTTCACCTCCTTGGTTAAATTTATTCCTAGGTATTTTTGTTGTTGTTGCTATTATAAATGGGATTGCTTTCTTGGTTTCTTTTTCTGCTAGTTCATTGTTGATGTATAGAAATGCTCCTGATTTTTGTATGTTGATTTTGTATCCTGCCACTTTATTGAGGTTGTTCATCAGGTCTAGGATTTTTTTTGGTAGAGTCTTTAGGTTTCTCTTCTTCTGTGTCTATTGAGATGATCATATGGTTGTCTTTCATACGCATCAATTTGCATGTATTTTATTGAGGATCTTTGTGTCCTTGCCTGGTTTTGGTATCATGGTAATGCTGGCTGCATAGCATTAGTGTGGAAGAATTCCATCCACTTCAATTTGTTTAAACTGATTCAATTTTGTTATTTGTTATTGGTCTATTTAAGTTTTCTATTTCTTCTTTGTTCAGTCCTAGCATGTCATGTGTGTCCAGGAATTTTTCCATTTCCTGTAGATTTACAAATTTATTGGTATATAATTTTTCATAATACTCTCCAATGATTCTCTATATTTAGAAGGTATCAGTGTAACGTCTTCTTTTGCATTTTTCATTTTATTTGGTTCTTTCTCATTTTTTCTTGGTTAGTCTAGATAATGGTTTTCAATTTTATCTTTTCGAAAAACTAACTTTTCATTAGATTGATCTTTTGTATTGTATCTTTAATCTCAATTTCATTTATTTATGCTCTGATTTTTATTATTTTTCTTCTCTGTATTTTGGATTTGGTTTGTTCTTGCTTTTCCAGTTCCTTGAGATGTGATTTTAGGTTGTTTATTTGAAGTCTATTTTTTTTTTATGTAGGTGTTTATTTCTATAAACTGTCCTCTAAATACTGTGTTGGCTGCATTCCATAGGTTATGATACGTTATGTTTGTTTTCATTTGTTTAAAGACATGTTTTTATTTCATTCTTAATCTCTTCTTTGACCCATTCATCATTCAGGTGCATGCTGTTTAATTTCCATGTATTTGTGTAGTAACAAAAGTTCCTCTTCTTATTTTATTCCATTATGGTCAGAAAAAATATTTGATATGATTTTGATTTTTTTTGAAATTGAGACATTTTTTGTGGCCTAATATTTGGTCAATATTGGAGAATGTTCCATGTGCTGATGAAAAGAATGTGTATTCTGCAGATCTTGGGTGAAATGCTCTGTAAATGAGTTAGGTCCATTTGGTCTATGATACCTTTTAAATTCAATGTTTCCTTGTTGATTTTCTGTCTTAATCTGCTCAGTGCTGAGAGTAGGGTGTTAAAGTCCTCAAATATTATTATGTTGGTATCTATCTCTCCCTTTTTATCTGATAATATTTGCTTTATATATCTGGGTGCTGCAGTATTGGGTACATTTATAATTGTTATATCCTTTTGTTTTATTGATCTTTTTATCATTAGATAGTTCCCTTCCTCATCTTAGTACAAATTATGATTTAATATTTGCTTTATCTGATAGAAGTATAGGTACTTGTGTTCCTGTTGTTTTTCAATTGCATGGAATGTCTTTTTCTATCCGTTCACTTTCACCCTATGAGGGTCTTTGCAGGTAAGGTGTGTTTCTTGTAGCATATAAATGGGTCAATTTTTAAAAAACTGATTCAGCCAGTCTATGTCTTTTATTTGGGGGATTTAATCAGTTTACATTTGAAATTATTATGAATATGTGAGGTCTTACTCCTGTAATTTTGTTAATTGTTTTCTGATTGTTCTGTATATCCTTTGATCCTTTCTTCCTGTCTTATTGCTTATCTTTGCAGTTTGGTGGCTTTCTGTATTGATAAGGTTTGATTCCTTTCTACTTTGTGTAACTACTCTACCAGTAAGTTATGTTTTCAGGTATTTTCATGATGATTGTTAACATTCTTCCCCTTCTAGATACAGGACTCCCCTAAGCATTTCTTATAAGGCTGGACTGGTGGTGATGAATTCTCTTAATTTTTGCTCATCTGAGAAAGACTTTATTTCTCCTTCATTTCTAAAGGATAGCTTTGCTGGGCATAATATTCATGGTTAGCTGTTGTTTTCTTTATTTTGAATATACTATCCCATTCTCTCTTGACTTGTAGGGTTTCTGCTGAGAGCCTGCTATTAGTCTAAGGGGGATTCCCTTATAAATGACTTGACTGTTTTCTTTATTTTGAATATACTATCCCATTCTCTCTTGACTTGTAGGGTTTCTGCTGAGAAGCCTGCTATTAGTCTAAGGGGGATTCCCTTATAAATGACTTGATGTTGTTCTCTTGCTGCTTTTAGAATTATTTCTTTTGTCTTTAACTTTGGACAGTTTGATTACAATGTGTCTTGGAAATGACCTTTTAGGGCTGAATCTGTTTGGGACCTTTGAATTTCCTGGATTTGCATATTGCATCTTTCCCAAGATTAGGGAATTTTTCAGCTATTATCATGTTAAATAGGTTTTCAATATATTTTTTTATTTTCTTATCTTTGTATAATGGCCATAATTTGAATATTTGTGGCTTAATAGTATCTCATAGATATTGCAGGCTTGATTCATTTTTTTTCTTTTGTCTTCCTAAGTTATTTCAAAATGGCAGTCTTCAAGATCAGATACTCTTTCTTCTGCTTAATCCAGTCTATTTGACTCTGATGTATTTTTTCATTTCATTCAATGAATTTTTCAATTCCAAGATTTCTGTTTGATTTTTTTAATATCTTTTTCCATTTCTCATTCAAATCATAAATTGTTTTTCTGATTTTGTTGAATTGTTTGTATGTATTTTTATCTCAGTGAGTCATTAAGATTATTAACTTGAATTCCCTTTCCAACAAGTTAGCAATTTCTCATTCATTGAGATCAGTTACTGGAGAATTACTGCGATCTTTGATGGTGTCATGTTACCTACTTTTTTTCAGGTTTCTTATTTTTCTGCATTGATATCTCTGCATCTAGTGGAATAGTTATCTCTTTGAGTTTTGTAAAGTGGCTTGCATGGGACAAGACTTCGACCTGCAAATGCATCCTAGGGTATCAATTGGGTAGAGAACAATAGCCTTGCTCTGGATGGGTGCAGTAGTGTAGACTCAGTGTAGATTCTTCAACTATAATCTACTCTTGCTATGTGTATGAGTGACTCAACAGCCTAGCTTGGGAGGTTTGTGGCAGCAGTGGCACAGCTTTGCCAGGAGAGGATTTGTTGGGTTGATTCACATGCCAGGGGTGTGCACATGCACCCTGTTGTTCAGTTGTCT
>NW_007737315.1:13915-20077 GCF_000696425.1 Galeopterus variegatus | reverse complement strand
GCTGAGAGCCTGCTATTAGTCTAAGGGGGATTCCCTTATAAATGACTTGACGTTGTTCTCTTGCTGCTTTTAGAATTATTTCTTTTGTCTTTAACTTTGGACAGTTTGATTACAATGTGTCTTGGAAATGACCTTTTAGGGCTGAATCTGTTTGGGACCTTTGAATTTCCTGGATTTGCATATTGCATCTTTCCCAAGATTAGGGAATTTTTCAGCTATTATCATGTTAAATAGGTTTTCAATATATTTTTTTATTTTCTTATCTTTGTATAATGGCCATAATTTGAATATTTGTGGCTTAATAGTATCTCATAGATATTGCAGGCTTGATTCATTTTTTTTCTTTTGTCTTCCTAAGTTATTTCAAAATGGCAGTCTTCAAGATCAGATACTCTTTCTTCTGCTTAATCCAGTCTATTTGACTCTGATGTATTTTTTCATTTCATTCAATGAATTTTTCAATTCCAAGATTTCTGTTTGATTTTTTTAATATCTTTTTCCATTTCTCATTCAAATCATAAATTGTTTTTCTGATTTTGTTGAATTGTTTGTATGTATTTTTATCTCAGTGAGTCATTAAGATTATTAACTTGAATTCCCTTTCCAACAAGTTAGCAATTTCTCATTCATTGAGATCAGTTACTGGAGAATTATTGCGATCTTTGATGGTGTCATGTTACCTACTTTTTTTCAGGTTTCTTATTTTTCTGCATTGATATCTCTGCATCTAGTGGAATAGTTATCTCTTTGAGTTTTGTAAAGTGGCTTGCATGGGGCAAGACTTCGACCTGCAAATGCATCCTAGGGTATCAATTGGGTAGAGAACAATAGCCTTGCTCTGGATGGGTGCAGTAGTGTAGACTCAGTGTAGATTCTTCAACTATAATCTACTCTTGCTATGTGTATGAGTGACTCAACAGCCTAGCTTGGGAGGTTTGTGGCAGCAGTGGCACAGCTTTGCCAGGAGAGGATTTGTTGGGTTGATTCACATGCCAGGGGTGTGCACATGCACCCTGTTGTTCAGTTGTCTTAGGAGCTGGCTCACTGGGGACAGGGTTGCTGGACTCATTCTCAGGCAAGGGGTTTGGGGGTATAGGCTTGTGACAATTCAGAGTCTCCAGGACTGGTACACCAGTGGCAGGGTCACTGTGGTGCTTCTCTGATCAGGGGTGAGCCTGCCGGGTGCATGTAAGCCAGGCTGTTTCTCACTCAAATACATATGTGTGAGATGGCTCAAAGACTCAGGGCCTGGACTTCCAGGGGCATGACAGCTGGGCTGTTTCTCCAAGCTGGTGGCATGGGTGCACTTTGGTCTGTCTAGTTGGGTGTAAGTCTGCCAGTGGCCCATCCACTGCACCACTTCTTGGGGCATGATGTGAGGTTATACTTCCAAGTTGTTTGGAAGTGGATCTGCTAGGAACAGGGCTGCCAAGCCACTTCTTGGGCAGTGGGAAAGACCACTATGTGGTACTCCAAACAAGGGGCCTGGCCAGCCATTTCTCATGGTGCATTTTATTTTTATTCTTTTTTTCCATTGTCTTTAACTATAAATAATATACAAGGGTACTTTAAAAAGATACTGGATAAAAAGAATTAGAAGATAATACAAATCTTCCCACAAACTTTTTGAAGTACCTTTATATATCTCATGTGGGATATATGTGTGTGGGGGGGTGTATACATACATATAATTTGTATGAAGTATTTACCATAATCTTACTTTATAAGAAAAATACGACTTGTGTTACTACTTATATATGACCCAGAAATTCAATTCCTAGGTATATTCCCAAGAGAAATAAAAACATATACCCGAACAAAAACTTGTATAAAAATGGTTGTAGCAGCATTAATAATAGCCAAAAGTTGGAAACAATCTACACTTCCATCTGATGAAGAAATTTTCTAAATGTGGTATCCATATAATAGATTATTCAGTCATAAAAAAGTAATAAATTAGTGATACACACCATGACATGAATGAACCTTGAAAACATTATGCCAAGTGAAAGAAGCCAGTCATAGAAGACCATATATTGTAAGACACTATATTAATCTACAGAACAGGCAAATCAATACAGTGAGAAATTGTATCAGGCATTGCTTTGGGATGGGAGAGATGGCAGAACAGGGGCTACAAATACAGGTATGGATCTTTTTTATGAGGTGATGAAATCTATAACTCTCACTACAGTCAATCTTAGTTATTAGTGAATATGCTAAAAAACACTGAACTGTACACTTTGAGTAAATTGCATGGTATGTGAATTATATCTCAATAAAACTGTGTAAAGGAAGACATACAAATGGCCAACAGATACATGAAAAGATGCTCAACATCACTAGTCATCAGGGAAATGCAAATTAAAACCAAATTGAGATACCACCTCACTCCAGTTAGACTGGCTATGATCAAAAAGATGGTGAATAACAAATGCTGGTGAGGGTGTGGAGAGAAGGGAACACTACTGCACTGTTGATGAGAATGTAAATTAGTACAACCACTATGGAAAAGAGTATGGAGGTTTCTCAAACAACTACAGATAGATCTTCCACATGATCCAGCAATCCCTCTTCAGGGTATATATCCAGAGGAATGGAAATCATCATGTCAAAGAGATACCTGCACTCCCATGTTTATTGCAGCTCTGTTTGCAATAGCCAAGATATGGAACCAACCTAAATGTCCATCAATAGATGATTGGATAAGTAAACTGTGCTATATATACACTATGGAATACTACTCTGCAATAAAAGAGAATGAAATACTCCCATTTGCAACAACAAGGATGAACCTGGAGAAACATGTTGAGTGAAACAAGCAAAGCAGAGAGGGATAAATACCTCATGTGCTCACTCATTTGTGGGAGCTAAGAGAGAGAGGAAGGCAGGAAAGAAAAACCTCAGTAGTGCCATGATCCAACAGAGGGAGGGAACATTCCTAGGGCTACAAATTGAAGTTGAGGGATGAGGGGGAGGAAGGTTGGGGGATAACTGGAAGGGGACAAAGGGTACAAAAGCAATTTCTGGTAATGGGTATGTCCCCAATATGAATCTGGCCCCCACATCATGGGCAGGACGGGGGACAATCAGCTTTGTATCTCATGAATATCCGAGATAAATAAATAATAAAGCTGTGTTAAAAGAGAAAAAAAATAGTATTTGCATTACTAGCAGTTTTCTTTTCCTTGGTAACAACTTCAATTTACAGACCATTCTAAGGAAAACAAAATTATAAGACTAGGTGTTTCAATTGCACAGATATAAAGCAAGTACATAACTAACGATTTGGGAAAAGCATGAAATACCAAAATATCTCAATGCAGAAGCTTCAGGCTGAAATATTATGTGTTCTGTATGTGAACACAAACTGAGTATATTTATTTTAAGGAGCACTTGCCTTTGAAAACTTAGATCCTTTTTTCTTCCCATGCATACATATTTTGTTTGAACTTTTGGTGTTTTAGTCCGTTTCTACTGCTTATAACAAAACACACAGAACTGGGGGCTGGCCCGTGGCTCACTCGGGAGAGGGTGGGGCTGACAACACCAAGGCCACGGGTTCAGATCCCATATAAAGATGGCCGGTTGCTCACTGTGAGAGCGTGGCATTGACAACACCAAGTCAAAGGTTAAGATCCCCTTACCAGTTATCTTTAAACACACACACACACGACACACACACACACACACACACAGAACTGGGTGATTTATAAAGAAAATGAGATGTATTGTCACACACACACACACACACAGAACTGGGTGATTTATAAAGAAAATGAGATGTATTGTTTACAGTTTCTGAGGCTGGGTAGTCCAAAGTCCATCTGTGATATCAAAACAAGTTATCTACTTCCAAGATACAATGGTGGGACAAGCATAGGGTACATATTCCCATTCAAAAACAGAGAAATAGGCAAAAAGAAAGGGGTAACACATCCCAAACAAGTCCAAAACCCAGCAGAGCAGACATGAGATGTTACAGCTGGTGGATTATATACCTTGACCCCATTTTTGGTATCCTCTGCACGCTGGTGTGGGGCTTGGGTCCCCAAGTCCTCAGGCCACTCTGATCCTATGGCTTTCCTGGTCTCAGGCTACACTTCAGCTGTTCCCCCAGGCTGGTGTTCCACTCTGGTAGCTCCACAAGTCTGGGGTCTCCACTAGGCATGGCACTGATGGGGTTTCTCTGCTGCAACTCTGACATTTCTGCTCGGCATTGCTCTAGTGAAGGCTCTATTTGGTGAATCTGCCCCTGTGACAGATCTCTTCCTGGGTCTCCAGGCTTTTCCATACATCGTTCGAAATCTGGGTGGATGCTCCCAAGCCTTCAGAGCTCTGGCATGCTATGAGCCTACAGACCTAACACCACTTGGATGCTGCCAAGGCTTTTGGTTTGTATTTTCCGAAGCTTCAGGTCCAGCCACACCTGGAACCAATTTAGCCATGGCAGGAGCAGCCAAAATAGCTGGGGTGCTGGTGCTAGAAACAGCTTCCTGAGAAGTCCCTGAGCAGTGAGCCTGTGCAGGGTGCCTCAGGCCTGTTCCCCAAGACCATTCTGTCTCTCTAGGCTTTTGGACCTGAACAAGAAGAGTTGGTCCCAGAGGCTTCTGCAATGCCTTCAGGGACTTTTCCCCCACTTCTCTTGATAATCCCATACTTTTGTGTTTCTCTCCTTAGTACCATTGAATTTTTCTTCTGAAAATGCCCTTGCACTCTCTCTGCTCTGTTTCCACCATCTTGCTATGTGAGACCCCTGGGTCACTGTAACCACCACCAGATGGACTTTGGACTTCCCAGCCTCAGAAACTGTAAGCAATAAATTTCGTTTTCTTTATAAATCACCCAGTTTCAAGTATTTTGTTATAAGCAACAGAAACAGAATGATACAAGACCATACAGTTCTGACCTACAGAACTGTAAGATAATATATTTCTGTTGTTTGAAGCCATTAATTTAGTGGTAATTTGTTATGCAGCAGTGGAAACTAATATAATGGTACATAGCAGATACTCAATAATGATGGGGAAAAAAGAAACAATTTCTATCTGTGCTGGAATACTGGAAATTGAAATGTTTTATGTATTATTTAATTCTCACAGGTACTTTGTAATTTTGATGTTAGTTTTCCCATTTGAGAGGAGAGTTTACTAAGGCTAAAAGTAATTTGTCAAAGGTGACTCAGCTTTTGTCCTGACCTGTCTGACACCAAGGCTCAAATTTTCCTCCACTATACTGCAATTTTAGCCACCAAAGGTAATTTGATTTATACAGTATTTGAGAGTTTTCAAATACTTTTTATCTACATTATCTTCTCAGTTCATCTCCTTGTAAATCTAAAAAAAAATGTAATTTATAAAAGGACAATCCTAAAGATAGTTTACGTAACAACAGTAATACCTAAAATTCATTAAAGACTTACTGTGTTTCTGGTACTATTCTAAATACTTCGTGTGTGTGAATTCATTTAACCTAGACATCAGTATGATGGCAATTATTCTGATTNAAAAAAAAATGTAATTTATAAAAGGACAATCCTAAAGATAGTTTACGTAACAACAGTAATACCTAAAATTCATTAAAGACTTACTGTGTTTCTGGTACTATTCTAAATACTTCGTGTGTGTGAATTCATTTAACCTAGACATCAGTATGATGGCAATTATTCTGATTAACTTCCCATTGTTATTATGTGCTTTAGAGCAGTTGTTTTTTCAGATTTACATAATCATGTTAAGCTGAACCTTGGTATTATTAATTATGGCAGCAGCAGTAATCAAATCTTTATATTGTTATTATACTCTTCAGTTCAACAATTTAAAATACATAATAGAAAGTCAATAGACTTTTTCATGTCCTATGTTTCTTTTTCTTTTTGAGAATTATGTTTTTGTTTTTGTTTTTGTTTTTTTAAAAAAAAAAACCTTGCATTTGAATAGTGGAATGAGATATGTTTAGATGGGAACAGATGTCTGTGCAAGAGATATGTCCTCCAGATGTAAGTTCTCGGAGAGACATTTAATTTGTAAATGTTTAACCACAATTGAAGGAGTTAACTGGCACAGAAAATAATTCTTTCAGGCAAAATTATTTTTATGATTTGACTTAAATATTAAAGTGGAAATTAGAAGAATAGAAAATCAGTACATAATTTGGTTGGTA
>NW_007737315.1:5962-12920 GCF_000696425.1 Galeopterus variegatus | reverse complement strand
TGTGAGTGAGTTAAATTAAGTGTATAAAAGTATGTATGTATCACACATACTTTCGTTTTTTTCCCAACAAAAACATACCAAGTACTTCTCAGATGTCAAGTAATTAGTCTTGTACTAGATATACAAAGAATCAAAATATCTTTTTTCTTAATCTCTTTTGGTAAATTATTTTTCTGTAAGGTATACAGGCTTAACTGTCTCAAGTTTTCTGGACTTAAACAAAAAAAAATATTGACTAATAACATAGCTTTGTTCCAGAAACCATGAGAATACAAAAAATAACAATAAGATAGAACGAAGCAAAGGCACAATCAATGTCTTTATGGAACAATCTGTGCCCTTAAGGAAGTTACAATCATTTGGTAGTTATAAGGTTCAAAAGAATATAACAGGAAACAACTACAAAACAGTATTTAGAGAAACATTATTTTGCCACAATATAAATATAAGAGTAGCAGGTCAGATCTAGGATTCTGTTAATAGATTCACAGTTTCAATTGTCTGCTTGTTTATTGGTGACCTACCTCTTTTGCAAGATGATTCTAACACTTTCTAGAATCAGCCTGTCTGCTTACAATTTTCCAATGATGTTTAGGAGTCAGGTCTCCTGAAGAAACCAGAATACTGTTTTATGGGCAGTAATTCTTTTGACTCCTTGGAACAATCATCATCATGCAGTTTTCATTTTCATTACACTGCATTATTTATGACTTTATAAATGCTTTCTCCAGCCCCAAATGGCTCTGAGATACCTTCATCAATAAATTAATAAATTATGTCTGCACTTCAGAAATTCTCCTCAGGTGTTTATTAATGGCAAGCCATTTGCCAAGAAGCCAAGAATTCAAAAATTCAACTTGTCTTGAAACACTTAATTGCTTTCCTTAAACTCTGAGAGAATTATTGGGGTTGACTTCTAAAGTTTCTTACGGGTACATATTTCTGTGATTAGGTAGATAGATATGTATGTATGTATGTAGATAGATATACAAGGGGTCCTCAAAAAGTTTATGGAAAGATTCATAATATCTGTTAATTCTATTTTTCCATGAACTTTTTCAAGTACCCTCATATAGACAGAGATACATACACAGATAAACATAGATATATATTATTTTTATAAATTGCCAAATTTGGCCTAATATTTCTTAAATTGTCCTATCAGTGTATGAATAATAGGGTCTACTTATGAAGTATTTCAATTCCTTATAATAATAACTTCAATGTGTCAGCAGGACCATCCATATTGAATGTCTGATATTCAAATAAATGATATTTTATTGAAAATGAGTGATGGTAGATAAGTGGACAAATGGATAGATGGACAGACAAATGAATTAAATCTTAGTGGGTAAGAGGTTTGCCTCTGGAAGCAGAGAGACAGTAACTTGAACTACAGCTTTAATATTTGCTAAATATGTGTCTGGCTACTGTTAGGCTAATGTCTGGAATCCTGTCTGCAGAGCTCTTAATCCTGTTCGTGACACCAATTGTCTAGCTACACGACCACGCCAGTTGTCGGGCTCTTTTACCTGCCGGTAGTCCCGCCAACTGGGCAGGATTGTTGAGCTAGGGCTGGATCTAGAGCTCCCAGACCCCTCAAGCCCATTCACAGACTGGCTCACAAACCCTTCATATGCCAGGCTGGATCACCAGGCCCCTTCACAGTGGTCTATGAGCTAGGTAACCGGCCAAAGGTCCTTGGAAGCCGCAGGTTGGAAAGCATGGCTGTGCTGGGCGGATGCCTGAGGCAGACGCCGGCCTGCCTGCTTCACTAAAACTACTCTCTCCCTCTCTCTCTCTCTCTCTCTCTCTCTTTCTCTCTCAAGAACACAAGAATAGCAACAAAACTAAAAAGATACATTGGCACGCATGCGCCCTAACTCCACACACACACACACACACACACACACACACACACAATTTGCTTACAAAGGATGTGCTAAAACCACACCCAACTGGACCCAAGGCAAGGGCCCTGACCAAACTATTCTATTTTCCCAACAATATGTAATGTTGGACAAGTTACTTTTTGTTTCAAGGCCTTAATACCCCCATCTGTAAAGAGGGTGTGATAATAGTACTGACCTCTGAAAGGTGCTGAGTATTAAGTAAGATGGTGCATATAAAGTACATAATTATGGCACATAATAAGTGCTGAGTAAACGTTAACTCTTTAATGAAAAGTATCAAGTGTTCCAAAAAGCAAAATTTTTATGAAAGTGTATGATTGCTCAGGACACAGATGATACCCTTTTTTCTCCCTGGACCACTGTAGTGAAGTAAAGTAGGACATAAATGTTTCTACCAGATATAAGATAGCCTGCAATCTCTATAATATAACCTCCTGTCACTTCCAGTAACTCTAATTTCTACCAATCCCAAAGTACATAGAGTTCCCCTAATGTGTCATTTTGTGCTGTGTCTTCAGGTCTTTATACAAGTCTTTTATGACTAAAAGTTACTTCCCCCTACCCTGTTCTTACCTGGAGGACTGCTACAAACCTTTCAGAGCCAGCACAGGTACTTTTCCTTCTGTGAACCCTTCCTCTCACCTGAAAAGCAGAATCACTCACTTCCTCTTTCTTCCACCACAGCACTTGCAGATGCATTGACCACTGTAACTCTATTTCATAGTTACTTATTCACCCTCTATGGTCCACGAGCTTGTTGAAGATAAGCACTATGTCTTATTTATCCTTTCATTGCCGGCACATAACACAGAGCCTGACATCAAATAAGAGGTAAGAAAATATTAAATTAATTACTGAATGAAATATAGTATGTTATAAAGTGACTCGTGTGAGTCTTGTTCTATGTGATAGAAAACCCAAAATAACCGTGGTTTAAACAAGTTAGAAGTGTTTGTCTCTTTTATGATAGAAGTCTAGAGGTAGACACTCTAGTGCCAATGTAACAGTTCGTCATCACCAGGACCCATCCTCCAAGCATTCAAGCACACCACCCCTGGGATGTGGCTCTTGTCTTCATGGTTTAGAATGGAAGCTAGTCCTCCAACCATCACTTCAGTGTTAACATCAACAACAAAGGGTAGGCTAGCAAAAATCCACCTGTCTGCAGTAATGGGAACTGAGAAAACCTGTTCATGTGTTAAAACATTGTATAAAAATTAATAGTCTCCCCTGAGAATTTGTAAACACAGGCCATTCAAATTTACATTTCTGCACAGTAGATAAAAGTCTGACTCAAAAAATTAAAGTGGTTCTGAGAAGATCTTAGAGGCAGTCAGAGAGAAAAGTCAGAAACCTACAAGGACCTACAGTCCCACTGACAGCAAATTTCACAAGAGCAGGTGCTTTGAGTAGGCAGAGAGAGATGGTGGCTAGAGGTGCCAGGGGCACGTTCCTCCCACAGATAGGACCAGAAAAACTAACTGACAGCAAAATATTGATGGGCTCCCATCTGTGGGAGAACGTAGGAGTGCAACCAGAGACTGACGAGATCCCTATGGAGAGAAGAGAAAGAGGCACATGGCCTCAGCCAATGGGAGAACGTAGGAGTGCAACCAGAGACTGACGAGATCCCTATGGAGAGAAGAGAAAGAGGCACATGGCGTCAGCCACCAAATCTCTGCCACTAGGATCGGCGCAGAGGGACTTTCCCTTGTGGGAAAAAGGTAAGGTGAGAGCCCACGCCAACCTCCATCCTCACCACAGAGGCCTGCAGTTCCCGCTACAGGAGGATTCCACAGCCCTTGCAAGCTCAGAGCCAAGTGCAGGGAGCTGCCTGCAATAAACACACTGCATTTCTCTAGAATGGAAGCACATACTGTGGGCTCCCCACCCCTCACCCTCCTGACCACAGCCAATGCAGTATGGCACCATCATGAAACCAGAGACACTGTGGGGTCACACCCTGCCCTGGGGGCTAACATCCACCATGCTTCCCTAGGCCATCATCCTAGCACACTCATACAGGAGGCTACGATGCCCTGATCCTAGCAGCTTGAAGCCTGGGCCTGGGAGCAGCAATGACTCTAGTCGTGCACATCTGGGAAGCCAACTCCAGGCCTGCTGAACAGATGCACCCCCGCATTCCAGGCCAGAAATCAGACAGGCAGACCTGCCTCTGGCAGACCATCCCCTTCCTCCCCATACTTCCTTGCCAGTCAGCTGAGTTCTATGCACCCAAGCCCCCAACCCAGAAAAAAGCTCAAGGGTCCCTCCCTTGGGCCAAAAGAAATAAAGAGCATCCACACCTTCCTGGAGAAGCAGCCAGATAGTTTCGCCCTCAACAGTCCCATACCTCATGGTCCCCTTTTAGCAATCTGGCTTGCTGACCTTGCCCAACACCTGAGAAGCAACTGGCTGGGTTCCCTCTCTGTCCCTGCCTCAAGGCCTCACCAAACACCCAAGAAAGGCTGGTTGGCTGGGTCCCCTCACCATAGGCCTGGCCTAATGGCCTCACTCACCACCCAAGAAGTGGCTCAGCAGCCCCACCCTTGGAGGATCTGCTCCTGAACCACCGAGGGAAGCATGGCTTTGCACCTGGTCCCAAGAAGTCGTGAAGCAGACAGACCACCAGCAGACCTGCACCCAGCTAGCTGAGCCAAAGCATGCCCATGCCCCCAAATCAGAAACAGCCCAGCTGCCACACACCTGGCAGACCCACCCTAGTCAGAGAAGCAGAATGGTGGTTGTAGTGGATTGAATTATGTTCCCCCAAAACTCCCAAAAGTTTTATGTATTAGAAACTTAGCCCCCACTGTGTCTGTTAAGAGGGTTGGAAATCCCGTTATGGTAATCAAAAGGTGGAGCTTTAAGGAGACGATTGTATTGTAAGAACATGCTGGAGAAAATGGATTAAAAATGGTGGCCAAGGGCACAGTTCTGAGGGCTTTAAAAAGAAGAGTCTCTCTCTCTCTCTCTCTCTCTCTCTCTCTNTTTGGACTTCCCAGCCTCAGAAACTAAGCAATAAATTTTGTTTTTCTTTATAAATCACCCAAATTTGGGTATTTTGTTATAACAAAAACAGACTAATACAGTGGTCCTGCGAAAGACAAACTAATCCTGACACACCACATGCCCACACCTCCAGTCTGAGAATCAATCCAGCAACCCTATTTGTTGTATGTTTAAAAAATTGTTAAAATGACAGGACTTATGTTATAAATATACATTAGTATGTTTCTCAAAAACATACTAAAGTCCATATAAAGAAAACTATCTACTCTTATAAACCATTCTGTGTACTTAAAAAAAAAAAAAAAATCACAAGAGCAAAAATTGTCCCAGAGATGGTTAAACAAGTAAGGAAGAATTTGTTCAATACTGTTGCAATTGGGGACACACACCAGAATGCAGTCTGAACTCAAAGTCATTGAAACAAAGGGTAGGAGAGTTCTTAGGAACTAAGTTGAGGGGTTTATAGGATATCTATGTTTGCTAATTGGCTTTATCCAGAGGAAAAATAAATTTTCTCAAATCTTCAGGACAGAAGGTAGTTTTGCAACTGGAATCAAGAAACCCACTGAAGATAGTCTCCTACCCTCCTGTAGACCCTAAGAAACCAAGGAAGATGTCAATAAAGCTGTGCTGATTCCATCCCAAAGCAATACCCTAAGGTAATGTCAAGGACAGGAACAGTAAACAGACTAAGCCCTGGCAAGACCGTGCACCTGGCTCCTTGCACAGAGCCCACACAGTTCACATCCCCTCCCTGCTGCTTTTCATTTCCCACACTCTATTCCATCAATCCTCTCTTTAAAAGCCCCTCAGTAAATCTGTCCTTGAGATGGTTTAAGGCTGGCCACTCTCTTTCAGGTTTACTGTAGAAATGGGTTAGCCAACACCTCTTCTCAGGTCACCGGTATTCCTGAATACAAGCCAACATCCTATTCCATCAACGATTCTAAGTTGCTTAAAATTTAAGTTGCTTGTTTTTGTTTGCGGCAGGCAGCCGAAAGTTGGTTCAATAACAAAATATTGGTGACCCTAAGCCAGGAGCTGAATGCCCTGAAGTAATAAGATTTTGGCAAGCCTCAGCCAAGAACTGAATGCCCTAGTTTTTATAACAGACTTTGCTGAACCAAGCCAGGGTTTTTGTACAGGGCAGGCAGCCGGACTTGGGCTCAATAAGAGGNTCCAAGAGGAAAAGGCAAGAAAGGAGGAAAGACAGATGGATAGAAAAGATTAGGGCAAAGATGAAAATAGATATAATAACTAAGGAAGGTAAGGTTATAGGATCGGGTGCTTAAAAACTTCTAGTTTTCTTGAAATTACTTAAACCTTCTCCCCAGCCCACTCCCAACCCCACATCCCCAACTCCTTAAACCCACTGCCAATGCCATTTAACCCAGGGACAGCAACCTCCCCCAGACTATGCTTAATAGTTTCCTCTATCCCTCCCTAGCCTTTTTGCCTCCTCAACAAGCAGCCAGTGTTTGGTGGTTGTTTTTTATTTTTTTTACAAAAAAAAAAAAACTCTTGTGTTTCTTCTGTCAAGACTTGGCCAGCCCAGTAATTGACTAACTCAAACTCAGACCCAGCCTGCTGCCAAGGGATCAACCAGTTTACTGAATATGTATGGAGACACCCAAGTTAAAAATTAGTAGCACAGGGGAAGAGGATTACATGTGCTGTGCACTGATTGAACTGTGTCCCCCAAATTTCATACATTAGAAGTTTAATCTCCATTGTAACTGTTGAGGGTGGAAAATCCTATTGTGATAATTGAAAGGAGGGACTTTGAAGAAGTGATTAGATTGTAGGACCATGCTGTAGTGAATGGATTAAAAACAGTGGTCATGAGTGTGGTTTAAAGGACTTTAATAGGACAGTGCATGAGGAACTGACTCTCTCTTGCTCTCTCTGCTCCACCATTTTCACAATGCAGTACTCTGCCGCCACTGTTGCCACCACCAAGGCCTTCACCAGATGTGTTCCCTGGACTTTGGACTTCCCAGCCACTGAAACTGTAAGCAATAAATAGTTTTCTT
>NW_007737315.1:0-4962 GCF_000696425.1 Galeopterus variegatus | reverse complement strand
TTTTTTTTTTTAAAAAAAAAAAAAAAAAAAAAAACTCTTGTGTTTCTCCTGTCAAGACTTGGCCAGCCCAGTAATTGACTAACTCAAACTCAGACCCAGCCTGCTGCCGAGGGATCAACCAGTTTACTGAATATGTATGGAGACACTCAAGTTAAAAATTAGTAGCACAGGGGAAGAGGATTACATGTGCTGTGCACTGATTGAACTGTGTCCCCCAAATTCATACATTAGAAGTTTAATCTCCATTGTAACTGTTGAGGGTGGAAAATCCTATTGTGATAATTGAAAGGAGGGACTTTGAAGAAGTGAATAGATTGTAGGACGATGCTGTAGTGAATGGATTAAAAACAGTGGTCATGAGTGTGGTTTAAAGGACTTTAATAGGACAGTGCATGAGGAACTGACTCTCTCTTGCTCTCTCTGCTCCACCATTTTCACAATGCAGTACTCTGCCGCCACTGTTGCCACCACCAAGGCCTTCACCAGATGTGTTCCCTGGACTTTGGACTTCCCAGCCACTGAAACTGTAAGCAATAAATAGTTTTCTTATATATATATATATATATAATTTCTTTTTTTTGTATTTTGTTATAGGCCACAGAAATGGACTAATACAATATGGAAACTCTCTGTAATTTCCACTTAATTTTCTGTGAACCTAAAACTGCTCTTAAAAATAAGTCTATTAAAAAAAATTAATGGGGCCGGCCCGTGACTCACTCGGGAGAGTGTGGTGCTGATAACACCAAGGCCACGGGTTCGGATCCCATATAGGGATGGCCGGTTGCTCAATGGGTGAGCGTGGTGCTGACAACACCAAGTCAAGGGTTAAGATCCCCTTACCGGTCATCTTTTTAAAAAAAAAAAAATTAATGGGATTCTAAGTAGCAGCAACTCTGAAAATAAAAACAGGTAAGAAGAAACTCACTTGCTCAGACCTGAGTTGAGAGAGTATTCTTTCTTTGCTAGCTGTGGTCATTAGCAGTGCCTTGACTGACTGTTAGTACAGAGCCCTATGCATCTTGCCCAGTCTAAAGCCAAACAAGATGAACAAGACAAATGATAAAAGACAGCATATTTTGTCTCCTCTTAAGTGACTTATCATTTGGAACACTTCCATCCATTCATTAGTTACCATTTAACATATGGAGGCAAAAATATGGGGTAAGTATTCTTCTCCACCTCTGTTAAGAAAACAACCCTCTTACCCAATTCAGAATACTTGGATGACTGACCTAAGAAGACTTCTGTTTACACATGAGCAGAGAATCAAAAGAGACTCTTTTCTTCAAAATTCATCAAAATTCATACCTATTCACTAAAAGGATTGAACACTACTTTGTTCCAAGCACAACTTTTATTACGAACAGATCAATGAATAAGATATAACCTATACCCCCAAAAAGCTCACCTACCACCAATGATGAGAAATACAAGACATACTGTCTTGGTCCATTTGGTCTGCTATAACAAAATACTACAGAATGGATGGTGCTGTGGATCAACTGGACTGTGCCCCCCAAAGTCCATATATTAGAAGCTTAATTGCCACTGTAACTACTGAGGGTGGGAAATCCTGTTATGGTAATTGAAAGGTAGGGCCTTGAAGAGGTGATTAGGTTGTAGAACATAGTGAATGGATTAACAATGGTGGTCAGGGTTATGGTTCTGAAGGCTTTAAAAGGAAAGCACGTGGGAGTCTCTCTCTCTCTCTCTCTGCTCCACCATTTGCCATAAAGCCACCACTAAAGAAGACCCTCACCAGATGTGTCCCCAGCCTTCAAAACCATAAGCAATAAATTTCTTTTTCTTACAAAGTACCCAGTTCCAAATACTTTGTTACAAGCAACAGAAATGGCTAATATAGATGGCTTATAAAAAAAAACAAATTTATTTCTCCCAGTTCTGGAGGCTGGAAGTCCAAGTTCAAGGTATCAACATGGTCAGGTGCTAGTGAGGGTCCTCCTTCTGGTTGGAGACTGCCAACTTCTCCTTGTATTCTCACCTGGCAGAAGAGGTGAGGGATCTCTTTGGGGGTCTCTTTTATAAAGACACTAATACCATTCATGAGGGCTCTACCCTCATGACCTAATCATCTCTCAAAGGTCCCACATCCTAATAACATCACTTGGGGGTCACGATTTCAACATATGAATTTGGGGGGAGAACATTCAGACCATAGCAGTCACAAACAACCATAATACAAGATGAACACTATGTATGAAAAGAGGTAGAGAATAATGTCCTATTTTTCACTGGAGGTCCAGGGACCATTTCGTGGATATAATGCCACTTGAGACAACACATGAAGGACAGATCAGGGTATTATTCACAATTACTCAGTTCCCCACACTGTTGGATCATTACACACCAGTCCCTTTTCTATGTGACTTGCTTTAGACTGCTAAATGGAAGTGGAAGTGTTGTGTGCTATTTGCCTTGGCTCTTTCTCCCTTGGACTCAGGAAATGTGCACATATCCAAATGGAGGTTGCTTTAGCAGCCTGCAATCCAGAATGAGTACCACTGAGGCCCCCTTTTTTTTTCCTTTGTGGCTAATTTCTTAAGCCCCTGCCAAGGCCACCAACCTGTTATGGGAAAACTGCAAGTTTCCCAGTCAGGGAACCAAGATGTTGTGGGAAACTGCAGGTTTCTCCAGCTAAATCTGTGTTCTTAGTGTCTTGAACAAAGAATTAGGCAAGACATATCAGAGGTGAAAAGCAAAGGACAGGTTTACTTAGTAAGGAGAGAGACTACACCCCAGAGAGGATGGAGCAGGCTCAGTTGATAGTGTGGCTCAAGAGTACTGACAGTTACATTGCCCGGGGGTTTAAGTTCTCCCAGCTGGCTTCATGTCATTTGGTCATTGGTTGAGCCTTGGTAGTCTCTGTTGATTGGCACCTTAGCTGGTGGGAGCTCATTGGTCCAACAGAATGGTACCCTACATGGGGGCGGAGCTCCCNAAGGACAGGTTTACTTAGTAAGGAGAGAGACTACACCCCAGAGAGGATGGAGCAGGCTCAGGTGATAGTGTGGCTCAAGAGTACTGACAGTTACATTGCCTGGGGGTTTAAGTTCTCCCAGCTGGCTTCATGTCATTTGGTCATTGGTTGAGCCTTGGTAGTCTCTGTTGATTGGCATCTTAGCTGGTGGGAGCTCATTGGTCCAACAGAATGGTACCCTACATGGGGGCGGAGCTCCCAATCTGTCTCTATTTCCTGCAGCTGTGCATGCCCACATGCTCAGGGAACAGGCAATACTGGCTACCCTAGTTACAACCAACCAGGTTTCCTCTTCCCACTCTTGTCTCCCTGTCTAACTTTCTCACAACAAACCCAAAGAGAGAGTCTCTCAAGGCCACAGAGAGCAATTTTTCCTCCTCATTTTCATTGTCCTCACTGGTAGCCAATATTTGCTAACTTCATTTAACAACATTTTTCTCCCCCTGTCAGGATTGACCTTGCTACCTTCAGACTTCATGCAGACCCCTGACCCAACCTTCAGGCCAAGGGAGCTTCTGGTTCACTGAATAGAAACAATGGCAAAACCAAGATGGACCCATGACATGAGTGGAGAAATGAACCTTTGTTGTCGTAAGCCATTGCTATTTAGAGGTTGCTGATGACTGCAGCAATCCTATAATCTATCCTTCCCCGGCTGATACAGCAGGATTGAATATGTGGCAAGGGAGATACTGCACATAAATGGAGAGAATTCTGGAACTCTGGAAACATTTATGAAGAGCAATAATTCAAAACTGCTATCAGTTAAAGTATATAAAAGGGAAGACTATAAAGCCTGCTGTGTTTGAACCTACATTTTAAGAAAATTTGCAACTTCTTATACCCAGAAATATCTATTTCTAGCTCATGTAATTTTTTCTCTCATTTCAGTTGATTTCTCTACCTACTTTTACTGCTTTTATCTAATCTCACACACAAAAACAATTCAATATTATTCCCTCATCTCCAGGTGACATTTAAAGATTGGATTAAGTCCAGCAAATTCTGATTTATGTGACTCTGATAAACCATGACATTTCCCATATGAGTCTATAAAAAATGCATAGATTATAGATTCTACTGATGTTCTGGGACATGGTGATGGTTTTTGCACTAAAGAAATACAAAAATTCTCTCTTTTAAATTGGCATTATATATTTACGTCCTCTTGCTCTATGGAGGGATATAAGTGCTGCTCTTCAAAATGTACAAAATATTCTTTGATTAGGCAAGCACTTGGACAAGTAACCAGCCTCCCATTGTCACTTTCTCCACCTCGTAATGGAAATACATAAAATACAATTACTTTCTAAAGGTTTTTATCAGAACCAAATGGCCACATGCAGCCTAAAGCCATCTTTCACATTTAATTCATAATAAATCAAACGTATCTTTTATTTATATAGTCTGTAACTAGCCACAGAGGACTTTTACATAATTTCATTTATGTGAAATATAATGATATTACACATTTAGATATTGTTAATATAACAAACTGAATACAAACAACTCAGAATAATATCATTAAATTCATTTTACAAATGAGGATACTGAGGGTCACAGAAGATGTGATATATCCATGAATTGTATTTATTATAATTCTATTGGACAGAATTATACATAATAGAGCTATAACTTAAACCCAAAAATCCTGACTGCCAGTTTCTAGTAAGCTTAATACCCTGCCCCAACCTCTCATGCATGGAGGTATGGGTATTATATTAAATGCCCCTCCGTTTCTGCCTTCTGCTGGTCCATCAGCCTGCACTTCCTCCTCTTGAACTTGCTCACTCCAGTTGCAAAGCCTTCACTGCTCATCTCCTTGGCTCCTGAGTCCTTGGTCTTCCATCCTTCTCAGGCAGCAAAACTTACCCCTCCTTCTTTTGAGCAAATTGATAGTAGAATTTTCCAAAGACCAAAGATAACTTTTCAAGAGTAAAATAACTTAAAATGACATAGAA
>NW_007737314.1:24377-54459 GCF_000696425.1 Galeopterus variegatus | reverse complement strand
CTCTTCAGTTTCTTACAGCAGTGATTTGTAGTCTCATTGTAGAGATCTTTCACCTCCTTGGCTAAATTTATTCCCAGGTATTTTAACTTTTGGTGACTATTGTACATGGGCTAATTTTCTGCTAGTTTGTTATTGGAGTATAAAAAGGCTATTGAATTTTTCATGTTGATTTTGTATCCTGCAACTTTACTGAAATTGTTTAGCAGCTCTGAGAGATTTTTGTAGTCTTTAGGTTTTTTCTCTATGTAGGATCATATCATTTGCAAACAGGGACAATTTCACTTTGTCTTTTTCAATCTGGATGCCCTTTCTTTCTTTCTCTTACCTGATTGCTCTGGCTAGTATTTCCAGAACTGTACTTCCAATACATATATTGCTTCTACTGTGTTGAGATAGTTTCCTTCTATACCTAGTTTGCTTAGAGTCTTTATCACAAAGGAATGCTGAATTTTGTCAAATGCTTTTTCTGCATAGTCAAGATAATCATATGGTTAATATCACTGATTTTGTTGATGTGGTTTATCACATTTATCGACTTGCATAGATTGAATCATCCTTGCATCCCTGAGATTAATCACACTTGATCACGGTGTAAAATTTTTTTGATGTCTTTCTTATTGTTTGCTAATATTTTGTTGAGGATTTGTTTTCATTAAGGATATTTGCCTGTAATTCTCTTTTTTTTGTTGTATCTGTGTCTAGTGTTTGTATCTAGGTAAAGCTGGCCTTTTAGAATGAGTTTGGTAGAGTGGCATCAGTTTCAATTTTTTGGAATAATTGAAGAAAATTGGTATTAATTCCTCTTTAAAGGTTTGGTAGAATTCAGAAGTAAAGCCATCCAGTCCTGGGATTTTCTTTGTTAGAAGGCTGCTGATTACTGCTTCAATCTCATTGCTTATTGTTGCCCTGTTGAGGTTTTTGATTTCTTCTAGGTTCATTCTCGGTAGTTTGTATGTGTCCAAAAATATTACATTTACTCCAGGTTTTCACATTTGTTGACATATAGTAGTGTATAATAGTCTCTAATGGTATTTCTGTGATACTGGTTGTAGTGTCTCCTTTTTCATTTCTGATTTTTGTTATGAGTTCTTCTCTCTTCTTTTTTTAGTTAGCCTAGCAATGGTTTGTCTATTTTGCTTATCTTCTCAAAATCATAACCTTTTGTTTCATTGATCTTTTGTAATGGTTTTTGGGTCTCTATTTCATTTTGGCTTTGACCCTAATTCTTTTCATCTACCAATTTCAGGGTTAGATTGTTCTTGTATTCCTAGTTCTTTGAGGTATAGCATTAGGTTGTTTATTTGAAATCTTTCTTTCATTTTGATGTAAACATTTATTTCAATGAATTTCACCCTTAGTACTGCTTGTGCAGTATCCCACAGGTTTGGGTATGATGTGTCTTTTTGTCATTAGTTTCTTCTTAGACCCATAGGTCATTCAGGAGCAGGTTTTTTTAATGCCACATATTTGTATTGTTTCCAGAGTTTCGTTTGTTATTGATTTCTAGTTTTAATCTGCTGTGGTATGAAAGGATACTTAAAATGTTTTCAATTTTTAAAAAATTTGTTGGGACTTGATTTGTGACTTAACATGTGGTCTTTCCTGGAGACTATTTCATGTACTGATGAGAAGAATGTATATTCTGTTGTTGTTGGATGAAATGTTCTGTAGATATCTGCTGGGTCGAATTGATCTAAAGTGTAGTTTAAATCCTGTGTTTCTCTGTTGACTTGTCACCTAGATGATCTGTCCAATGGTGATAATGGGGTGTTCAGCTACCCAACTATTATTGTATTGTGGTTTATCTCTCTCTCTCTCTTTTTTTTTTTTTTTTTTTTAGGTCCAGTAGTGTTTTCTTTACATATCTGAGTGCTCTGTTGGGTTCATATATATTTATGATTATTATGTCTTGCTGGATAGATCCTTTTATCATTGTATAATGGCCTTCTTTGTCTCCTTTGATGGTTTTTGGTTTAGAGTGTATTTTATCCAATATAAGAATAGCTGCACCTGCTTGGTTTTGGTTTCCACTTGTGTGGTATATCAGTATATCTTTTTCCATGCCTTCACTATTAGTTTGTGTGTATCTTTACAGGTAAGGTTAGTCTCTTGAGGACAGCATATAGCTGGGTCTAGCTTTTTAATTCAATCATTCAGTCCCTGATCCAGTCCACCAGTCTTGTCTTTTGAGTGGAGAATTTATTCCATTTACATTTAGGGTTATTATTGAAAGGTATTGTCTAACATGCAGCATTTTATTGATTTTAATTTGAATGTTTTAAATATCTTTCATTCTTTTCCTCCCCTTTTATTGTTTTCGTCGTTGGTGTTTGTTGGTTTTTTGAGGTAGTAAGATACAACTTCTTTCTCTTTCTCATTTGCATTTTTATTCTACAAGTCAGTTTTGTTCTTTCTTGTATATTCATGGTAGTGATTACTATTTTACAGATAACAGATGCAGGACTCCCTTAAGGATTTCTTGAAGGGCTTGTCATGTGGTGGTGAACTCTCACAGGTTTTGTTTGTTTGGGAAGTACACTATTTCCACCTCATTTCTGAAGGGTCATCTTTCTGGGTATAATATTCTTGGCTGGTAGTTTTATTACTTCAGTATTGTGAATATATCCCAGTGCATCTGTGGCCTAGGCCTTGGGGCATTTAGTGATTTCTTGCTGAGGTTAGTGACACTGTGTGGGTTCATCAAAGACATGGGTGAGTTCCCAAGTTCTTGGGAGAAATACCTGGGTTCCCTGTCACTGTTTGGCTGGGTTGGATGACCCCGGGTGGGCTTGTTGGCACCCCAGCTAGTGTCCTGTGACACTGATGGATGCACTGTAGTATACTGGAGCTCCTCAGTTTGAATAGGTGACCCTGGCTGGGTTTTTTCCTTCCTCTTTCCTACAGGCAGAGGCTCCTCCTGGATCCTTGCTTCCTCCAGTTGGGGGATGGGTTTGTGATTATTGGGACTTTTCTTCTTTACTCTATGTGTGTAACCTGGGTTTTTGCATTGTCAGGGATTCTGCATGTGTCTCTCCCTGGATCAAGGCAGTTTTGTGGGCTGTGCACATACCTACCACCCCAAGGTGTGCTACTGCATGTGGCATCATAATTCCCCCTGCGGGTTGGGCCACTGGGTCACGGGTCTGCACTTGCTCATGTCTTTCCCCAGCCTCCACTGGTGGTTCTCCTTCTGCCAATGCCATTGAGTGGCAAGGTTCCTGGGAACACTGCTGCCATCAGTTGAAATTAAAAATTGAATGGATGATTTTAAGAGCAGATTACATGGTGCTGAACAAAGAATTAGTGAAAGATCAGTAAAATAAAAGAAAGATTAAGAGATTGCAGGCAAGAGTCATCTATCACATATCTGAGTCACATTCCAAAGAAGAGAAAATAAAACACAGGACAGAGGTGATATTTGAGGAGATAATTAGTTCCTGTGACAAATAGTTCTTATATTCTTGTCTTTAACTGGCAAGTGTATATATATAAAACATTGTAATTATTTGCATATATAGACTGGCAAGTTTCTCTTTATATAGAGAGAGTATATTACATTACATTTATGTGCAAATAATTGCATTTGCATACTTATGCAAATGTAATTATTCATTTACCAGTTTTATTTGCTTTCCTTCCAAATCTGCTAAGTCATTTTATGATTCCCCATTTGATGCAGATATTTAAAGCTTATCTTTTCTCTTAAACATAATAGGAATAGCTATTTAATAATCAGTGTCTAATAATTTACATTTCTGAGGTCTTTATAATCAGCTTCTACATCTTAATTTTCCAGTTCATCCTTTTGGCACCCTTTTTTCTAGTGTTCTGACCTTTTTTCACTGTGTGTAGTCCCATTTTCTTCTGGAAACTATTTGTAGTATATCTTTGAGTCCTATGATAAAGTTAACTTAATCATTTGCAGTTTTATACTCATGAGAGAGGTTCTGTATTTAACTTGTGCCTTTGTATATGCTCTAGACTCAGGTTTTGTTTCCTAAGCCAAAATAAACAAAGCTTTATTTTACCAAAATTTCCAGTGCCATCAGGTCAATATTGTCTTCTATCATCTCTTTAACACTGATTATAATGCATATCTGTTGTAAAAATTTTGGAAAATACGAAAGCATACAAAAAGAGACTGAAACCCTAAAATCATTTTACTATATAGAGATATTACTATGAATATACTACTGATTCTTTTATTCTTAATGAATAACTAATGTGAATCCTGATTTTATTCCCAACATGACAAAATGGATTTTTTGTCATTTATACACATTTCAAATACATTTTTAAAATATCTACATAAAGTCTGTTGTATGGATAAACTATGATTTGTGTAATAATTACTTTAATTTAGATTGTTTTTATTTTTACAACATGTTATAAATATTGTGGCGGTGAATTTTCGTTCAGAAGACTTTCTCAGCATCTTGGCATTTTAAAACTTAAAATAGGTTTAGAGAATTTGATTAACAATAAAATTTTTAAAACTCCTGATACATCTCTAAAATTTTCCAGAAAGACACTGCCATTTATTGAGGCTGAACGGTATGAGCTTTTACTACATGCACATGTGCTAACATTGAATGCTATAGTTGTTAAAAAATTTCTTTCAACATGATAAATGAAAAATGTATATTCTCAATATTGTTTTGAAGTCTATTTCTTTGATTACTAGTAAAGTTGAATATTTACACATTGTCTCTTGAATTCTGTGTTTTCTAAATAATTCTTGTGTGTTTCCTAAATACTTTTTGTGTGTTTCCAAGGAAAAAAATGAGGAACACAAGGTTTAAAGAGGCAAAATGGCTTCCTCGAAGACTCACAGTTAAATACAGCTGGAATTTGAAACCTGATTCTATATTCAGCTTCAGAAATTTTTGCTTTATTTCATTTTTTGCATTTTAATCTGATGTCAATTTATCTGATATTGAGTGAATGTTCAGATATGCTTGATATATTTTGTGTGTTTCCAAGGAAAAAAATGAGGAACACAAGGTTTAAAGAGGCAAAATGGCTTCCTCGAAGACTCACAGTTAAATACAGCTGGAATTTGAAACCTGATTCTATATTCAGCTTCAGAAATTTTTGCTTTATTTCATTTTTTGCATTTTAATCTGATGTCAATTTATCTGATATTGAGTGAATGTTCAGATATGCTTGATATATTAGTCCAATAATAATGATCACAAGTAGTAGACATAACATTTAATTTGCAGTCTTCTCAATGCACATGTAAGATGGTGGTGAGTTCACCAAATCACAGTTTTGGCATTGTTGGAGCTCAGAACAAGTACATGATCTGACTGTGTGCCAGTGTATGTGTGTGCATGTAGCATGTGTTTTTATGTGGCAGGCAGGCAGGAGCACATATTGAGGTATTTGGATTCAGCTGAGGACTGTAGAAATCAACTAAAGAAGACATACCGTTAGAATTCTCTTTTAAAGATGTCATGCTAGGGGTAATTGGATAAATTAAGATTTGAATAACTGGTTTGAGGGAAGTACCAGACATTAAATGAAAAAGGAAAAAACAGAAAGGTTTGGGGGAAGTTTTTGATATATTTGATTAGGAATTGTGTATGGCATGATACATATGTCAGTGTCTAGAAATTACTTTGATCTATGTATCTGAAATTGTAGAAAGAGATAGATGTTAGATATTAAGTACAGAAGTACTTTAAGTTGTCAAGCAAGTATTTTCATGTTTGTCCCTCTATCGGCTCCTTAAAATTTTGAATTTTCATGAGATAGAAATTTTGTGGGCCAAAATATAACACTAGGCCATGTATCAGTATAACATGAAGTTGCCCCAAAGTCTGATAAGGCAGAATCAAGAAATATCATTAATGGCTTTTATAGACTTCATCCACTAACCTACAGCTTGGTTGGTCATGAAACAGATAATATCTCCTTCAAAAATACAAGAGAAAAAATATCATTCATTAGAAAATTAAACCCAAATACAACTAAAAAGACATAAATATGAAGTAGTAACCTTCTATGAAAAAAGCACCAAATATGGCTAAAGTATACTTTTTGTGATGAGGAACATACTAATTATCCTGATTTGATTATCACATATTGTACACTGGTATTAATATTAAACTCTGTACTCCACAACTATGTATCATCAATTATGTTTCCATGAAAAAAATTATTTAATGGAGGGATATGTCAAACATTTGAATAAGACCTAATAATTAGAAAATGTCAAGTTCTAATCAAATAAATTAGAAGTTGTATTGTGTTTATAATGAAACTCCTAATATAATATTATTTTGTAATTTAATAAAATGATTGGCAGGTGAAACTAACCAAGATAACTTTAAAATTACTATTTGTAAGGATAAATAGCTCTATGGTATATTTCAGTGTGAAAAAGATTATATCACTATTAAACTCTGTAGTATTAGTTGAGTTAGATATAGAAAATTGAAACAGAAGTACATACCAGCAACAATCAATTACAAATAAAATCTTAAAAGATACCTCTTAGAATGCAATTTGATTCATGGAATAAATATAGAAAGCAGATGTATAATAACTCTACACAGAAGACTACATAATATTATTGAGGCAAATTAAAGAAGATGTAAGTCAACAGGGGGACATACCTTGGCCGTAGATTGGAATATTCTCTATTGTAAAGAAGTTCATGCAATTACCAAAAAATTCTTAGCAAATTTTGTGTTTGTGTGTGTGTGTGTGTGTGTATGTGTAAACTTAAAACTAACTCTAAAACGCATATGGAAAATCAAAGAAGCACAAATGTTCAGAATGGTGTTAAAAAAACAACTAAACTTGAGAAATNGATATGTCAAACATTTGAATAAGACCTAATAATTAGAAAATGTCAAGTTCTAATCAAATAAGTTAGAAGTTGTATTGTGTTTATAATGAAACTCCTAATATAATATTATTTTGTAATTTAATAAAATGATTGGCAGGTGAAACTAACCAAGATAATTTTAAAATTACTATTTGTAAGGATAAATAGCTCTATGGTATATTTCAGTGTGAAAAAGATTATATCACTATTAAACTCTGTAGTATTAGTTGAGTTAGATATAGAAAATTGAAACAGAAGTACATACCAGCAACAATCAATTACAAATAAAATCTTAAAAGATACCTCTTAGAATGCAATTTGATTCATGGAATAAATATAGAAAGCAGATGTATAATAACTCTACACAGAAGACTACATAATATTATTGAGGCAAATTAAAGAAGATGTAAGTCAACAGGGGGACATACCTTGGCCATAGATTGGAATATTCTCTATTGTAAAGAAGTTCATGCAATTACCAAAAAATTCTTAGCAAATTTTGTGTTTGTGTGTGTGTGTGTGTGTATGTGTAAAATTAAAACTAATAAGTTCATGCAATTACCAAAAAATTCTTAGCAAATTTTGTGTTTGTGTGTGTGTGTGTGTGTGTATGTGTAAACTTAAAACTATCTAAAACGCATATGGAAAATCAAAGAAGCACAAATGTTCAGAATGGTGTTAAAAAAACAACTAAACTTGAGAAATTATAATACCATTTTCAAAAATTGTAATAAAGCTCACTATGTAAGGTGAATAGTTATTGGTGCAAGGATAGATAAATAAACCAGAGGAACTGAATAAAAGTCCAGAATCAGACCCATATATATACATTCACTTGATTTGTGACAAATGTGCCACTGCAGTGCAGCAGAGAATGAGTGGCCTTTTAAATAGCTTTATGAAAAAATAAATCTTCACTTTTACCAGTCACTACAGAGTACAGCTGTAAATGTGAAAATTAAAACAACAAAAAACCCTAACACAAAACACAGGAAAATATCTCAATAAATATGAATAAGGAAAAGTTTTCTTAAACAGGAAAATAAATACCATCTTAATGAAAAAAATTGATAAATAAACACAAACATTGTCAGTAAAAAAATAAGCCACAGACTGATAAAAGATATTGGTTATACCTATATCTGAGAAGATAAATCAATAAACTACTAAAAATTAATAAATAATATTATAAATATAAAATAACATAAAATGAAATAATTAAAAATCAATAAAGAAAAAGAAAATAATCCAATAAAAATAGGCAAAGACTCTTCACAAAAGAGGATAATCAAATGCCCAGTTATTATGATAATGTGCTTGATTTTAGTCATTAGGGAATGTAAACTAAAACCACAATGAGATACCATCGCGCATCCATCTAAATGTAGAGACTGAATGGCTAAAATGCAGAGACTGTTGATACTTGGGTTTGACCAGGAAGGTAGAACAACCAGGACTCTCACACACTACCAGTGGGAGTGGAGTTTTGTACAACAGTGTTCTACTACAGAGTTACATACATTCCACTCCTAGGTATATACCCAACAGTAATTCATGCACATGTGCATTTAAAGTCACTTCCAAGAATGTTGATAGCAGCAGTGCCTTAACAGCTACAAGCTGGAAAATACTCAAATGAATATCAGGGGTGGAATAGACAAATAAAATGTAACACATCCATACAAAGTGATTCTCTGAAGCAATGAGAATGAACAGATTTCAGCTACTTACAACAATTTAGATGAATATCATAAACATAATATTGAGCAAAAGAAGGCAAAATGACAGTATATACTGTATGATCCTGTTCAAAAACAGGCAAGACTTTATGATGGTGACAGAAGTCAGTTCGTATTGGATGGTAATGACTGGGAGAACACACACTAGCGGCTTCTGCTGGCCATGTTTAATTTTTTTTTTTTTTTTACCTAAATGAGGGTGGTGGTGGTACATTCACATTGAAAATGGACTGAGCTATACTCTGATTTGTATAGCCTTCTGTATAAAGGTTCTACTTCAATAAAATGTTCCTTTAAAAACAAGCATTAAGTTACATAAATTGTTTATTCAGTCCAACTAAAATGTATTCAACTATTTATTAATTTTGTATTGAATTGATATTATATGCAAACATTAAGATAGGCTCTAAAGTTGCAATATAGATAAGGGAAACTTCCTGTCTTCAGTGAGCCCCCAAGAAAACAAATAATTATTATAGAAGCTATACTTAGCAGAAGTGTCTTAATAGCTACAAGCTGGAAAATACTTAAATGAACATCATTTAAAAGTACTTTAAAGTACTTTAATGTACTTATTAAAGTAAAATTTTATTAAAGTAACAACTTTACTATTTCTTATTATAGTACTTATTAAAGTACAATAAGAAATGCAGAAAAGGTTGTAGCAAGAGCTTCTGAGCTGCAGCTCATTTTAACCACTAGTGACTATGATTACCTGTGATGTTTTTTAAATTCATTTTTGTGGTTTCCTGTAAGTATTGTCTTTTAATAAAAATATCAAATTTGTTTAATTATTTTTCATCTTAGAAATAATATGGCCTTAGTGATGTTTTTACATATAAAATGAAAAAGATAAAATTGTGCAGCTTTTATCATAGCTTCCTACCCACTACACTGTAACTGCTTGAAGGTAAGGCCTTTGCATATTTTCCCTCATTTTTGGATCCCTGAGGACTAACTTAGCGCCTGACACATTGTTGACATGCATTAAATATGTGGTGAATAATATTTTCAGTAAAAATATTTATTTATAGTACACGATGTACAACTTATTCCATTATGTGATATACATAAAATAATGTAAAGGTTAATGATTTTATCATTTAATGGCTTATCTCAGAAATAACTTTATGTATCCTTATTTTTACTTTATGCAAAATACAACTCCAAACAGCAATTTTATAATTTTATAATTATGACTAATAGACTAATATTATAACTTTATATTTACAACTAAATGTATACTCAATGTTTATATTTTTAAAAAGTAGACCTAAAAAGCAAATGTGTGTGTGCGTGCATGTGTGTATATGTGTATGATGTACATGTGTGTGTCCTGAGCACTTGCTTTGTGTCCAACACTGTTTTAGGTGCTGGGGATATTGTTTAAGTTTACATTTTATCCTAGGGGAAAATAGATAATAAACATACGAATTAATAAGGAAATTTTTTAAAATTCTGTCATTGATTCTCTTATGAGGAAGATAAAATTGGTTAACATGGCAGTGACACACCAGGGGAGGGTTGGGAACTTTGCTTTAGCAAGGATATTCAACATCATCTCTCTAAAAAGTAACGTTCTAGTTGAGACTTGAAAGAAGACGACGTGTCAGCCTGAAGCAGGTCTGGGGGAGAGAATTCCAAGCAGAAGCAATAGAAAGTGCAGAAGCCCTGAGATGGATAAAAATTCTCTGGAAACAGAATGGAGGCAGTATTGCTGGAAAACTGTATGAGGGAGTAATTCAGGGAATCAATTTTTGGCAAGACAGACAGGGCCCAGATACTGCACAACAAGACAGACAGGGCCCAGATACTGCAAGCCTGGAAATGGGCTGTGATGAAGGCATATGGACTTAAAGCACTTTTATAATTTTAACACCCACTGAAACTTGTAAAAATTAAAACTGGATTCATTTCTAGTAGAGATTCTATTAATAAATAGATACAGCTGGAGGGGAAAAAAGAATGAGTTTACCTGCAAACATAAAGCAGAAGCCAGAGTGCAGCACAGAGAGAAAAAGAGACAAAATATGGAAGAAATATTTCAGAGTTAAGGAAAATAGAATGAGAAAGAAAGGAGAATGGGGAAAGAAATATTCAAAAAGATAATGACAGATAGTTTATGATTTTTAAAACATGAATCACAATAAATCCCACACAAGATAAACTTAGCAATAAAACTTTAATTTATTTATACTATAATTTATGCATACTGGAAGGAGAAATTAAAGACATGACATGCTTTTTGTTAAATAAATGTATTTCACAGAGACAATATGTGCAAATAGCTCTTCTTCCTCTTTAAATTCAAGGAGTACATAGCACTTCCTGTTCTAGGCCATTGCCTCTGTCTGTGCTGTTCTCAAACTCTTCTCCTCTGTTCAGACATAGTTTTAGTCATAACACTTTTATTTTTGACATCTTCGTTTATTACCTTTTTTCCTTTCTTACCTTTTTTCCTGTATATATCATTAATCTCCTTCCAATCTGTAATGGAACTTTGCCTTCCTCCTATTTGTACCTTTAGCAATCACTCACTATTTTCATTCCTTCTATGGGTCAAATGTGTCCCCCAAAAGTTCATGTATTGGAAACATGACCCCCATTGTAACAATGTTAAGAGGGTGGGAAATCCAATTATGGCATTTGAAAGGTGGAGCCTTTGGGAGGTGATTGGATTGTGAGGACTGTGCCCTCGTGAATATTCATGGTCTAATGAGTTATCATGGGTGTGAACTGGTGCCCTTATAAGGAGAGCAAGTGAGCAGGTTAGCTTGCTGGCTCTTGCGATTCCTCTCATGTAACACCCTGTGTTGCTGAAGGCCCTCAACTGATGCGCCCCCTGAGTTGTGGATTTCCCAGCCTCCAAAACTGTAAGAAATGAATTTTATTTCTTTATAAAGTATCCAGTTTCAGGTTATAAGCAATGTAAAATGGACAAATGCATTGCATTCTCATGAAAATGTTCATGTTAGCAGTATTTGCTGGATTTTTAGTAGTATTTACTTATTAATCACTTTTTGACACATAGAAATGGCTTCTGAAACCCTCATCCTACCAAAATTTATCTCACTTACATGCAAAAAAACAAACAAAAAAGCCCCTTTCTTTTGAGAATCAGGATGCCATTTTCCTAGTTCTTCGTTTAACTCTCCGAAGCTATTCTTTTTAGGAATCCTGGAGGGGCTCATTTATCTCTGCCAGCTGCCTCACAGGTTAGTTTAGGGTCCTAATCTCAGCCCATTTTCACTCTTGCTCTACCTCCTGTCCCAGGAATTTCACTTACTCTCATTAACATTTACTATATTTTCTTTGACTTTTTAGTCTCATTCCTTATTTTTTGTCTCTCCCAATAATAGAATTTTAAATATCTAGTCTCTGCCCCAACACACATCCTGCACTGTTATCTGCTGTGTTACCTGCTTTGGGCTTCACTCTATATTTCTCTCTCCTGGCTTACAGCCAACGTTTTGCCAACTTCTACTAAGTCTCTTTTAAATATTTCTCCAATGAGTCCTTTTTCTCTGTTTCAATTACCAGTGAAATAAACCAAGCCTTGATAGTCTCTGGATTAGAATATTACAACAGGCTTCCAACTGGTCTAACTCTTTCCAAGTTTGGACTTTCAGAACCAGCATTGTATTAGTCCATTTAGGTTGCTTATAACAAAATACCTCAAACTGGGTAATTTATGAAGAAAATGAAATTTATTGCTTACAGTTTCTGAGGCTAGGAAGTCCAAGCCCATCTGGTGGTGGCAACAGTGACCCAGGGGTCTCACGTTGCAAGATGGTGGAAGCAGAGAACAGAGAGACAGACAGACTCTCCTCTTGTTTTAAAGCCCTCAGAACCACACCCGTGACCACCATTTTTAATCCATTCACTACTGCACGGTCCTACAATCCAATCATCTCCTCAAGACTCCACCTCTCAACCACTGAAATAGGATTTCCCACTCTCTCAATAGTCACAGTGGGGGCCAAGCTTTCAATATGCAAAACTTGGGGGACACAATCCAAGCCTCAGGGAGCTTTGGGGGGACACAATTCAACCCACTACAAGCATATATGGCACAATTTATCTACAAAGAACAAATCATTATTTGCTTTCAATGGCTTAAAAAGTTTCAGAGGTTCCCCACCACCTGTAGGATAATATTCAAACTCCCAGACTGATAGCTTAATGACACTGTAATCTGTCACCTATTCATCTTCAGGCTCATCTATTACCACTCCCTTCCATGAGCTTAATGTTCTAGCCTATTAAAATGCTTATGTATCAAAAATCATATAATTTTGCATTTCAGTCTTGGTCCCTGGTATTCCTCTGATTGGAATTCGCTTTCTCTGCCCCCCTTCCTTCCACCTCCCTCACTACTTCTCCTCCCCCTCCTCCTCTTCTTCTTCAGCTTGGTTTTTACTCTGATTAACTGATTACTCATGCAATAGTTCAAACATTAACTACTCCCAGAAGCTTCCCCTCTTGGTGACTTATCTTCCCCTATCCACAAACTAAGGCAGTGCTAAGTGCTTCTTTCACTATTCCACTTATTATTGCACAGGAATCTGTGGTTCATTTCTTTTTCCCTTCATGAGAGTATAAACTGGGAGCCTTTGTTTTAATTCATCTTTGTACCCAATCACCCAGCACAGCACTTGAAAACTTGACTTCTAATCAATGCTCAACAAAGATCCATTTAACTAACCCTTTCTCTTTCCATGTCCTTCTCTCCTAGCACTTACCATGCTATGTACAGTTACTATTTGGTTTTCTTATTTGCTGCTTCCTGTCTGGGCTGAGCTCTTTGCTTGAAGGCATTGTGTGTGTGTGTGTGTGTGTGTGTGTGTGTGTGTGTCTCAAAAGGTGTTTGAATAAACAACATAATGAGTGACTAAGAGCCGAATATAAGTTTGTTTGTATTTCTTCCATTGCTTCAGTATCTCTCTGTTCTTATTTTCTCTGCTATATATTCTGATGTTACACTGACTTGTGATGTCTCTTTCTATTCCAGAGCAATATTTATGGTTATTTAGCTTTTTTAATAAATATGTTTTCTTAGTGTTCCATCTCACTAAACCAGAGAGCACTGTAGAGATCCACATTGTTCTTATACACTTTTTTAATTAACAAAAACTATTGAATCATTTGTGTTATTCAATGTGGGTGAGCAGTGTGCATATTACCCTCAATTTATTTAGATTTAGTCTTTATAACAACCTTGAAATGAGTATTATTATTAAGCTAATTTTACAGATAAAGAAATTGTGTTTGAAACCATCTCAACAATTATGTAAGGAACAATGGGGATTTGAATACAGGTCTACCTGACTCCAAAATGTATGTTCTTTCTAGTTAACGACACTGCCTCTCTTCCCTTGGTAGTCTTGGCTCCTATTTCTGACATGTCATAGATAATGATGGATACAACACTTACCAACTACTTCTAAAAAATGTCAAAAGCTTATGGCATTACTTAATTCTTTGTCTCTACATTTGGCTGTGTCCATTGTTTTCCTTAGAACAGCTCTGCTCTTTTTACTCTCACCCCCTTCCTTTTTTTCTTTTTTACTATACCATTTTTCTGAATCACCTTCTCCTTAGTCCCAACTTCTCTTTTTCCTTAAGTTTAAAAATAATTAAAAAAAAGAAAAAGTGAATCACTGACCTTGTAAGTCTAGTGACTAACCCCATGAAACTTCCCCAAATTCGAATTGTTATATGCACTAGATTCCACTAGCATACAATATCATCATTTGATGCCATTCCCAGACTATTATACTATTTAAATATGATCTATTGCTCATACATAGTTCACCTTAGAAATGGCAACATTAAAAAATAGATGCCATGTTTGTTAACAAACTTTGTTCAGTACCCTATGTACAAAATATTTGTTAGACCTTTTGGTGATGATGATGGTGATATATGATTGTTTACCTCATAGCAGCAGTGTATAACTGGATAATTTTGTCTTTCAAACCAGTCAGCATCCATTATAAATGGACCCTTTACATTTGAGACATTTGACTTGAGCAAATAATTTCCCTTGTTTGCCTGTTCACATGATAAACATGCTCTAACAACCTACATCAAGGAAAATGAACATATTAAGATGATTTCAAATTGATAGATTTAGATTTAGTTTGCTTGAAGTTAATTGTGTGGTACGAATTTTTATAAAGTCATTTTTTTACATTCCAGCTCTGTAAAATATTCTGAATGTCTACTTCTAATTTTGTAGGGTACCTCAAGCAAGGCAATGCCATTGTATCTTCTGTGATCCAAGGATGGGGTTGATAATTGAGGGAAATGAGCAAAAAAGCTATTGAGCACTGTAAAGATATATCGATACATTTTATGAAATGTGTTTGTCAAGAGGTAACAGGATGGTGATTTATTTGTAGAGATACCAATTAGAGCATTATTGGAATTATTAAATAGACTGGAATGTTTAGAATGAATCCATAGGCTACTGTGTTTTTCATACCCATTTAGCTGTATCTTAGCAGCCTATTAATTTGAGTTACTTCACAGAAGTGTAGAATCTTATTTTTTTTCAGCATTTCACAGCAAACTTTTGAGTAAATATTCTTAAACTGTTTTGCTTTTAATTTTTTTAAATGCAGATATTAATAGAGAAAAGTGTAAAAACAATGCATTAAAAATGGTGTATCATTCAAAATTAACTACTTGCCCCGTATGTTAACCTATTATAGACCATTTTGTTTTTAAAGAATTTTTAAATAAATCATTCTTCCTATTTCTATTTTCCAACTCTACCTCTGCAGAGGCAATAAAAATATGAATCTGGTGTATATACAGTCCATGTAATACCTAGGACTCTCAGTTCATAGATCTCCATATTCCCAACAATATTTTCTCTCATCCTACATCAACCACACTCTCTTATAGTTTTACTCTAGATCGTGTCATTTCCAGTAATGGAGTCATCTGATCTCTGTTTTAAAAATCCACTCTGATAACAAACACCTATCTTTCCAGCTTGCTTACTCTGCTAATACCCTCACCTTAACAACTAGTTGACACTTCAAGATAACCAGTCAATCATCCTTATTACATTTTTCTATCTCACCTTCTTGTCTTTCTTTCCTTTTTTAAAGAACCTAGTTATATTCTATCAAAACAAGTGCTTATTTAAATAATGTTCAAGACCTCCTTTCTATGACTTGAAAAGCCCCATCATTGAACTAAACCATCAGCTTACTTCATTGAACTATTTCCAGCAGTTGAATATGGCTAAAGTAAAGCACCATTGTGCTAATTAGTCTCACCAGGGGTGGATCCTGGTTTGGAGGTCCCTAAAGGTTATAGCATATGGGGTCAATTGATGAGAAAGAATACAGTATTATGAATACAAAATACCCACAGCCACTTCGACACCACTTGACAGAGGACAGAAAGAGAGAATGGTCTTAATCAACTGTGGTTATAATACATCTTGATTTTACAAACTTTATAAAAATATATGACCTTGTGAAAACACTGCAAGTGACACTCAAAGGACTTTGCAAGGGGCTGGGCCATTTGGAGGCCCTCGTGTTTAACTGTCATTAGTATCACAATAAATTTGCTTCTGAGTAGAACTCAAATTCTATCACCACAAATCTCAAATGACACTTAGCACTGCCAAGAAATTTCTAGACAATTCAGCTTTTCTGATGTTTCATATCCTTCTCATCTTCAGTCTTAATGCCCACATCACCCTCGTTTTAAGCTAATCATCTTCCTGTTGCCAAGAAATTTCTAGACAATTCAGCTTTTCTGATGTTTCATATCCTTCTCATCTTCAGTCCTAATGCCCACATCACCCTCGTTTTAAGCTAATCATCTTCCTGCATAATTCACAGAGTATTGATGTAATCAAATGAGAGTTAACTTCCTTCTCCTAGCCTACTTGCACATAATACAATTATTACATGCTGTGATATTCTGGTAGGAGTCTGATAGTTGATCTGTCAACTGCTTTTTATAATTCTGCATTTTTTTCCTCTATATATTTTGAGAATGTATAGTCAGAGGCATTGAAGTAAACAATTATTTTATTTCCTGTTTCTTTTTAATTAACATTTATTTTCATCTTTCTTATTTATGATTTGCACATTAAATTATATTTTGTGAAATAATGTTGCTGCACCAATGTCTATTTTCAAATTTTCTGAGTGGCTTAATCTTAGGTCTTTATATTTCAGGCAACACTGAATCTTGTTTTTTAAATATAATCTATGATCTTAATAGGTGTACTTTAGATAGATGTATTAGGTTTTATTACAAGCCTAATAGTGATACCATTTACTTTGAAAACATATTTAGATATTATGAACATTTCTAATAAAATCTGAAATTATTTTTTCTGTCATCATCCTGAGTATTGCACAAATTTTAGCAAAAATTAAGTATGTGTTGAACATCTTTACACTTATCCCATCTTTTTACAGTTGCCTTAGTTTCACTTTTTTTTTTTTTGTCTTTTTCCGTGTCCAGCAACGGATCGCAACCCTCAGTGTTGCCCCCGTACCGGACCGGGGACCGGCAACGGGATCGCACCCCTCGGGGTTGCTCCCGCGCCTCACTCAGCCAGTGAGCGGGAACCGGTCTGTATGTGGGATCCGAACCCTCGGGCGGGAGCGCCGCCGCGCTTCCCAAGCGGCGCACTATCCAGTGCGCCACCGGGCCGGCCCCACCTTAGTTTCACTTTTAAATAATAGTTAATTTTTCACAGTCAATACTTATGTATCTTTGCTGAAATTTTTCTTTGTTTTTGTTCTTATACCTTCTTGTTTATCTTTTTGGCTCACTTTCCTTATAACTGAAGTAATTCTTTTTTTCTTTTTTTTATTAATTTTATTTTATTTTATCAATATACAATGTGGTTGATTATTGTGGCCCATTACCGATACCTCCCTCCCACCTCCCTCTCCCTGCTCCCTCCCAACAACCTCATATCTGTTCGCTTGTCATAACAACTATAACTGAAGTAATTCTTAATAGCTATTTTCATGAGAGCTTAGTGGTGAATCTTCTTCACTTAAACCAACTTTGCTCATCAATCTTGATTAGTAATTTGGCAATGTATGGAATTCTAGCTTGACATTTACTTTTGCTCATCCTTGAAGATAAATCATTTTCTTCTGGCATCTATTGCATCGCTTTGTATGTCTTTTCCCCATGTGGCTTTCCCCTTTATTTGCTCTGTATCTTTAATATTCTGCTGTTTTATCACAATGTCTTTAACTATAGATTTTTTGTTTTTGTAGTGATCAGTAGTCACAGCCTATTTTATCATCTGATCTGTGGTCTTATTTTTTTTTCAAGTCTAGAAATTTCTCTAGTCATTAGACAACAAATCACGTCATCATTGCTTCTTCTGCAAATCAAAGGGGATGTCTGTTAACAAACACACATGTGCACACACATACATGTGCACACACACATACTCCACTCTCCTCTTCACACATGTGTTGTGCTTGTGTTCCACAAAACACATACATGTATAAACATGCACAAACATATATACCCACATACATAAATACACATATGTACATACAGATAAACATGCTTATACACATACACACAATAAAAATATATACACAAAAAAACAGATATGCATGTGTACACAAACACACATGCACTCCCATGTATACATATACAGATTATTTTTAAAAGGTCATGAAAAGATTCATATTTTCTTTCAATTCTATTTTCCCATGAACTTTTTATATAACATCATGCTATATAAACACAAACATGTCACACATATACCTTGTTTGTGCATGTATGCACACACACTTTCTTTGTGCTGCTTTCTGGGTGAATCTCTTAGTACTTTATTCCCACATATTAATCTAAAACTCTTGATTCTGCTCAGTTTGGAGTTCTTTTGGTCTATTTCAAAACTCTTTTCATATTCCTTTCCATTTTATAATTTGTTTTCTTCCACATATATCTGTCTTTGTTTCATTTCTGTTGCACGTCAAGATTTCTTTTTCTTTTATACTCATAGTTATTTCTTTAGATTTTTGAGAATTTTAAATATATTTACTTTAAGTTCCTTGTCGAAATGTTTTATAAAACTAACACCTAGAGTGAATTCGATTCATGATCTGATTGATGGGTCTTTGGTAACAAGATATTTCTTAATGTACCTTATGTCTTTTTTTTTGAAGTCTTCCATTTTGAATAAGCAGATGTCTTTCCTCTCTCTGTCTCTGTCTCTATCTCTGTCTCTCTCTCTCTAATACACACACTCCCCCTCATACAAACACATGTTCTTGCTTACCTCTTTTCTCTCTTTATTTTTTTTAATTTTTATTGAGTCATAATGGATAATACATATTTTGGGGGTTCAATGTTGAGATATGTTGATCAAATCAATATTACTAACATATATACTGTTAAGAGTCATACTTATTCTTTATTCCCCTTGTCCAAGCTCTCCCCATCCTCTTCTCCCTCGCCACTTCCCCCTCTAATTACCCCTAGATTCCTTTTCTCTTTCTGAAAGAGTAATGGTTACTCTGTTGATTTGTTGCCTAGATGTTCTGTCCAATGTTGAGAGGTGTGTTCAGGTCCCCCACTGTTATCATAGAGCAGATGCTTCTTCTGTCACTTTGGAATGAGCTTTGTGGAGAGAGAAATCTTCTTTTCTTTGGTCTCTGCTGATGACTCTCTTGTGTCAATGTACTCCAGTGGCTGGCAGACCATCCGCATGGTGGTTGTAGTGTCTAGCTGCTTTTGTGGCAGCTGTGGTTATTGTGGTGGCTGTGGTGGGCCACCCACATGGAGGTAATGTTTTTGGCATGTTCCTTACCTAGTTGTTGATGGTGATGGCGGTGTGCCTGGTTGTGGGCAGAGGGTCCGGTCTGCAGCTCCATGCCTCCAGACCCTGGGCAGGCCCTGTGGCACTGGTGGTGTGCCTGATTGTCCCCCCTTTCTGGCTTGGTAGCCCAGGGACTTCTGGTCCTTCTAGGTGTTATAGGTGTTCTTTGGTGAAATGAGGCCTTTACTAGTTAATGTTGAACTTTGTCTCTGGTTATAGGTACTCTGTTTTTTCTTTCAGTTCTGTGTTGGATTATTTGCTGTTACCACCACTTAAACTCTGTGCTGGAACTAATTTGTTGTCCTTTGCTTATTTCTAAAGTGGGGGAACTTCCTGTGGAGAACAGTACTTGAGCTCTGTGGTTGAGCTAAATTGCTGCTTTGCTATTGATTCCCTGAGGAAGGCTTTTTGTGCAGCTCAGGTTTTAATGGCTGACTATAGGTACTTCCAGGTTTAGTGAAATCCAGTGTACCTGGGCTGTATAGAAACACTCTGGTCTGGGCCTGAGTCTTTTCATCAAACTGCACCCTCTACAATTCTGTATCCCTGACCAGTCTCCTCTGAGTGGTCCTATGCTGATTGGGGGGCAGATCAGCTATCCTTGCTGTGCCCTGGTGTTTTCCCAGAGGGCCCATCTCCCCCACTGCCCATGCTGCAAACACTTCACATGGGACAGGCTGTATGCTGGTCCCTTGTGGTCCCTTGTGATGACTCACCAGCCTCTGAGTGTCTCCTTTTATTCAGTTGTTGTGGCTCCTTGCTCCTATGTGGGTTCACGGGAACCCTATTAGTGATCTTGCTGGCCTGGGGGCCACGAAGGCCCTCGTCTCCCCTGCCACCTCCAAGCAACTTCATCCAAAGGGCACAGCTGTGCTTTTGCCAGCTCCTGCTCCATACGCTCAGCAGCTCCAGCCTGGAAGTGGCCAGGACTCAAAATGGTCGGAGAGATTTTTTCTTTCTCTCATTGTGGCTTCTCTGGCTTTCACATACTCCATAGGTCTCTCCTCCTCTTCCCCTGAGATCTAGCAGCCCCAGCTTGGCTGTTGTTACTTTTTAATAGTTGTAAATTAGTTGATTGTAGGAGAGAGTGATGCTGAGGACTGTCTGTTCCACCATCTTGACTGGAAGTCCCTCATCTCTTTTGATTAAGGTTTTGTCATTGTTTCTACCTAACCCTGTTTATTCCCAATCTATCAGTCTTTAAAGTCTGTTATTTATAGTGATCTTTTCTGATTCCCAATAATTACCCTAAGATGATATCAGGGATTATATTATTGTGGTTGCTGATACAGTCGGCAGCTTGGTTGTGTTCTTGGTCTGTTATTCCCTGCGCTAGCTCCTACCTCTCTATAAATCTGCAGTCCCAGTCAGTGAGTTGGTTTTTTCACAAGCAAGCACAGCTGTGAGTCCTGCTATGAGTCAAGTCCTGCTGTGAGTCAAGGACCTTGCCCTGGTCACTCCTCTGGTGGAATCCCTTCAGCCAGTTTTCTGCTGCTTCTCCTTCACTCCTGCTTTAAATTTCACCTCCATTTCTATTCTACGGAGATGGTTACCTCATTTGTAAATCTAGCTATATCCTACCTTGAATGTGTTTGTTCTGGTTTCTACATCATTCTTACATCCTATTCTGGAATAAGCAAGAATGAGGAATCAATGCCGGTCATCACCATCATGTTTACTGTTTGCTGTTACCCACCAGCTCATTTGGCCACATTAATTCAATCTTCTCTGTGTTTTGTTAAGAGAGAGCTAATCATTCACATTGACCCTGACTACTCTCTTGAGCAGCACTGCTTTAATGAAGTGTGGTCTGCAACCAAGTGTCATCAACATCACCTGGGAGCATATTCTTAGGGCCATTCTGCACCTGTTGAATCATATTCTGAGAATAAAGCCTAGAATCTGTGACTTAATAAGCTCTCTGTGGGTGTGATTCTTATGCATACCGAAGCTTGAGAAATATTTCCTCTAGTCCATATCAGTAGTTTGCTTCCTGGTTGCATATTAGAATCACCTGGGGTGCTTAAAAAACAGTGATGCCAGTTTCACCCCAGACCAGTTATATCAGAATTTCTGAAGGCATGAAGTCTTATGAACTGCTTTGCAGGTAAGGTAATTATAATGTGCAATTAGGGTTGAGAACCATTGCTCTAGTCTATGTGGTTTTTAACCAGGATGATTTTATACGCTCAGCAAGAGATATTAGGCAACGTCTGTAGACATGTTTGGTTGTTGCAACTGAAATACTGCTGCCAGCATCTAGTGGGGAGATGCTGCTAAACGTTTTATAATGTGCAGGGCACACCCTCACAACAAAGGATTATCTGGCCCCAAATTTCGATAGTATTGAGGTTGAGAAACCTTGCTCTAGTCCATGCTTTGGATTTAGTTTTGGCTCTTTCATTTAAAGTGTTCTCTAGTAAAACTAACCTTCATGGAAATCAAAAAGGGAGATGGAAGGAAGTATAGAAGGCATTTTGAATGTTCTGAAAGCCAGGCATCGGGACTCTATAAGCCTTTCTTATTGATGCCCTTATCCTGAGAAGCTTGACAATTAGGAATAATCAACAGGAGAAGCAGAAAAAAAGTGGAGTGTTGGTACATATTTTCTGCATTCAAGTTTTAGTTAATGGCCTAATTTGTATTTTTGGCAACATAAGATAGGATTTTTTTTTTTACTATTATTAAATGTATTTGCCTCAATATTGGCTCTCTTGGAACTCAAGTTTTAGTTAATGGCCTAATTTGTATTTTTGGCAACATAAGATAGGATTTTTTTTTTTTTACTATTATTAAATGTATTTGCCTCAATATTGGCTCTCTTGGAATAATCATTTTAATCTTTTTTGCTTTATTCATACAGTGTAAGGAGAAAAGCAGAGTATGAGTCTGAAATTCAAAAATTGTTGAGAATGAAGACAAAGAATGATGACTTTCTCAAACAACTCTATAAGAAGGCTTATCACATCAGTGCTGTTTTCCACCTAGCCAAACATAAAACTGAAGAACTGGAAGATAAAATAGCAGAAGGGAGAAGAAAATTCAAGGTTGTGTATCTTTGTGTTCCTCTTAGTTATGAAAAAAAGAAGAGTAATTAACCTGAATTTTATTGATTTAATCTTGACAGATTTCACCTTAATAGTCTTTTCAAAAAGTAACTTCTTCTGATAAATCAGAAGAAAACCACCTCTCTCTAAAAGCCCATCTTGAGTAGAAGAGGGTGAAGGTTCAATGTAGCTAATCAACACGTGTGCCTACTTTTTGCTATTATCAGCCGTAAACTCCTGGAGCACCCGGAGTGTGGTGCTTGGTTCAGCTTCATCCTATAGGTCTAACACATGATAATTCCTGCCTATGGTCGGAAGAGAGGATTCTGAGACTTTCCCTTACACCCTATATAACGTAAGGATAGGCAGGACCTACATCAGGTCTGCAAATTATTGAATTCCAGAGCACTAGGCAATTTGTAGGCCACAATGCTGCAGAAACAACTGCTCCCATGCCTCAAACCCACTCCTAGGTGAGAGATATGATGAATTGCCACTCCTTGCCATTTGTTGTAGAGACTTGCAAAGTCAGCCTCATTTTACTTCACCTGGATGACCACTTTAGCAGGCTGCTTCCATCCGTCACACACCGCACATGCACACTTCTCCCTTCTCTGGTATTTTCTTGTTAAAGACTTATGAGCATAAAATTACCTAGAAAATATGCAGTCTATACTCTATGTTCAAGACCTATTGCCAGCACTATTTTCAGTGACTACTTTACCTTGGGATATCTAAATTTATGACATGTAAATCGTCTACCATTAAATGTTTCTGTACTGAGAGATCGGGGTGTTGTTCCCACATCGAATCCAGCTGTTCAGTGGACTTGGTGTACTGTACCTATGTCTCTCCCTGTGGATATTCAGTGGGTTCGTCACATCTCCAAGGTTACAAAGTTAGTTAGCAAGGTAAATATTATGCATAGTAAAAGTTAAACTTATGATTATTTAAAAAATATAATGTACATGATTATATAAATGGTTTAATATATACAATAATACTGTAGTATTATATAGTTTTTAAATGTTTCATTAATACGTGTTTCTCTATGGACATTAATTTTTTTTTCCATTTTGATGGTATCAGTGAAGACATAAAAATCCACTTATTTGACCATTTGATGTACTTTAATTTTTTCAATTGACTGTAAACCCTTGGCATCATTCACATACTTTTCCCAGTAGCAGTCACAAACTACATTTAATTCATCAGGCATATGGCTTCATTTATTTGAGGCACTCATTGAAATGTGGCATTAAATTATGTATTTTTTAAAATTTTCCTAATGCCATAAAATCGAATTTATACTTAAGTCAAAGTTTGATATAACTACATAATACTTGCTTTGCCAACCCTGAATAGAATGTTATCCTTTCGGTTATTATTTATGCCAAATTGAAGAAAGCGCTCATCATGTCCGTTCCTTACCCCATGGGAACAGAAAGATAACTGGAAAGAAGCAACAGCAAAAAAAAATCTCTATTTAGGAACTATTACTAATTATTAAATACACCCGGTCATCTTTGAGCCTAAACATAAATTTCTATAATGTATACATGCGTATCTTCATCAGAGCAGTACTGAATTCAAAATAAATTTCTAGATTGTCCTTAGATAATTCGGATTCATAGTAACTCAAGTTTGTGATTTTTGCTTGTTTAAGATTCTATTTTCTTTCATTGACTGGTTATTGAAAATCTTTATAACATTCTGAGTCTGGGCATCATGTTTTTCTGCAGACAGCTTTCTATATTTTTTGATCCTTGACTGAAATTAGTCCCTAATCCATGTCATCTAGAAATCAATTACAGCAATATCCCTTGCGGGGGGCTTTGAGAAATAACCTTTTGAAAGCCTGGAAGTAGAATTTCTGAATTGTACTCTCTCAAGTTAATGTATCTGTAAAATGCCAAATAAGTTTTAGACAGTCTTAGAATAAAAGCAATCAAGAATATCTAACAATTTCTGGAAACTTCCATCTATTACAGATGATTTGTCTCAATTTTTCCATACCTTCAATCCCAATAACTGACCTACTCAGAAAAGAGGTGTGTGGCCAAGTCCCAGGAAAAAATTAGCCAATTGGGATAGGAGAGAATAAAAGGGTAATATGTATTCAATTATGATGTTCATGGAATGAACAGAAAACCATCCAGAATTATCTAAAGAATGTGACATTGAAACAAAAAAAAATTTGAAAGGTTTCACGAGATCTTAAGTACTTCTCAAGACTGGTTAAAGGCTTCTGTGCAAGTTGTATGATCTAAAAGGGTTTTTTTTTTCCTTGAACATAATAGAATTTTTGTAGAAAAGTGATAATATCAGGCTACGCGAGTTCCAGGTTAGAAGCATAGTGCTAGAACTAAGTGGAAACTTAGTAGAAAAAAGGAATGGAGTAGAAAGGAAGACAGTTTTCTACAAGTCTATTTTATATTGGAATCTTTATACATATTAATTAATTTGCACAATGCTGTGCAGTTGTTATTAACACAATCATTTTGAGGGTGAAGTGATTTGCCCGAAGTAGCATAGCTTTTAGTTAACTGAGTAGAATTTGGGGAACACGGCATCTGATGCTGGGCTTGCTGTAGTCAGTAAGACACTAGACCTATACTCTGACCAACAAGGATTCAGACAAGCTCAAAACATCAAAATAACCATATTAGGGGGTCATTTTTAATGGTAGAAAAAGAGAGTGTATCACGTCCTTAGACTATTCTAGTTCACATAATCTGGTTCATCACTTTATAGTTTAGAGATCTGTGACTTCCCTTGAATACTTTTCAAATATTTTAATCAGTCCCAATCTATTCTTTAGAGAAAAATTGTGTCCCTCCCTTCAAAACTATCTGTTCGCCTCTGAGACAAGATTCATAGGCTCTTTATTTGAGTAAAATAAAGGTCAGAACCTTTTTTTATTTGAGGGCATACCTTCTTCCAGTAAAGACCTACTTAGAGCATCTCTAATTCAATCAAGAGAACACAACAGCTCTAATAAACTAAAGCTTGATTTGTGTTCTGTGCAGTTTCTACAATTCCAGATGAAACTGATAATATATAAAAATTATTATAAAATGGACTTTCTAATAATTCATTAATTTCCATTCTGAAGGATTTATGCCCGATAGCTTGTCAAATCCAGAGGATATTACTCATCCCATGTACAGTAGGCTTTACAGAATTATGAATTGATATTACATCCTTGGCAATAAAGGTTGGTAAAAGTAATGGCCAAATTGACCATTGCTGCTTGATGTTTCAAACTAATAATAGAGTTACTCATATTGTCAATGTGGTCAAAAAACCTCTGCTGAGTCATTTATGCTCTATGTTTCTAGCATAATCACTCTTTATCTCTCTCTATATTCCATATTTACAATTTTGATCTTGTATTCTTTTGTTTTTGTTACATTGGATTTTCATTTACTAATATTCTTCTCTATTTTATTGAGGCAGAATACTTTACCAAAATTGAGTGAAAAGGAAGCCATTTACTGTAATATCGGGAACATCTATCTACATTGGTGGGAAATGGTTGTTAGGGAATTTGTAGGGTACAAGTAAAACAGAAATAGTGAGAAAGTACAGTAGGATTTAAGTCCTTCAGATGGCTGCTGGGTACCTTCTTAGTCAAGCGTCAGAAAAGTTCTTTTTCCTGACACATATTTGAGGGAGTAAATAAACCCCCAAATATGATAGAAATAAAGCATTGGACATTCATGGATCTAGATAGTGCAAAACATTTGAGAACATAATAAAACTTTATTTAACTTGCTGTAAATACCATATGAGAACATAATTTTCTTGTCCATTCTGCTGGGTCAGAGCTTTGCTTGCCAGAAAATAGGTGGTAAATTGACCTCTTTACCTATGTTTAGTATTTCCATCTAACTCTCTGAACTTTGTTTCTTTCTATATTTCTCTTACTTTTCCTGAGAAAAATGTAGTTCAGTTGAAGGAACATGGACTTTAGAGTCAAATGTTTCTTAATTTGAATCCTGGTTCTGCTAATTATTTGTTCTGAGAATATTGAAAATACACTTAACTTTTATTAGTCAAGATTTCTCATGTCTTAAATGAATATAACAATACCTATATGGTACCTCTGTGTGATAAATAAGTAATGTCGCTTATAAAACATTTAACCTGGAGCCTGACAGATAACGTATTCTCCAAAGTATCAGGGATTAACAATTAAGAATACTCCATATGGGTCTACTTTTGCTGTTCAGGGTAAAAAACAGTCTGTAACAACTGACTTACACATTTTACTCTTGTCCGTTTCCTGATAAATGTGATAAATTTGTGGATTCTAAACAACACATTGAAAGTAATATAGTTATTTGATGAGCTCTTAATATGAGTGATGTCTTGGGTAAATTACTTTATATGCATTATCTTCTTTTACCTTCTACAATAACTTTTTTAGAAAAGGATGTGTTGGGGTCGAGCCCGTGGTGCACTCGGAAGAGTGCGGCGCTCGGAGCGCAGGAGCGCTCCCGCCGCAGGTTCGGATCCTATATAGGGATGACCGGTGCGCTCACAGCGCTCACTGGCTGAGCGTGGTGCGGCTGGTCTCAAAAAAGGACAAAAAAAAAAAAAAAGAAAGAAAAGAATGTGTTGTTATCCCAATTTTACCTATGTGTAAACTAAGATTGAAGATATAGTTGCTATATCAATATATCATTACCAGGTATAGTTGCTATGTCAACATATCTGGTAGTGATATATTGATACAGCAACTCATATGTGCTGAAGTATTCAACTCAGTGAAAATTAGAACTTTTCTGGAAAGTGATTCATCAATATACATAAAGAACTTTAAGTACATTCATAATCTATAACTCAGTAACACATTATTTCTAAAAATATGATTTTAAGAAAATAAACATAACAAAGGTGAGCAAAGCCAATAAACATGCATGTTTAAGGATGTTTCTAACCAGTTACATAACAACCACCAGAAAATACACTCCATAAGGGAAATAGTGATTGTCTATTTTGTATACACTGCTGCATCCCAGTGCTTAAGCAGTGCTTAGAACAAAGTAAGCACTCAATAGATTTGTATGTAAACTATGACTATGTAATTGTAATACAGTAGGAAAATTTAAATATACAAATTTCTCAGTAATAGAAAAGTGGTTAAATATATGAGTGAACAGATAAATTGTAAATTTATTCAATATGGAATTTTAAAAATTAATGAGACTTCTGTTTCTTTAGTGGTTGAGGAAGATCTTATCATGACTCTACCAAAAATAACTTTAAACTCATGACAAAAAAAAAAAATTACATCAAAAAGTTACAATCCATATCTGTGGATCTGGGGATTCGGATTATTTTAATTTAGTACAATTTTTTAATTTTTAAATTGCTTCTACAAAACAACCTCATGAATACCTTCATAAAAAAAAAAAGATAAAATAGTGTCATATATAATTTTTAGGTAGAACCAGATTGGGCTGCCACCTGGACTTTCTGTTAGGGTTTTTGCCACCAAAAAGTGTCCTAACAATGCACGGCCAATGCCAGATCTACCCTGTACCACTAATTCGGTCTGCCCACAGTTATTTGCACAAATCTCAAATTAGGTTTAAGATTTTAATTGCTTATTTTAAAGTCTTCTTCCTTTCCTGATCTCAAACCTTCTATGACATGAGTTCTCCAACTTTTTTCTTGGTGCCCTTCTGTCACTGGAAAATAAAATGATGCTATTTCCTTGATTCTGACCTTATATCTGTCTGTATTTAGTGTTTACGTACCCCTTTCTTGTTGAATGAGGGTTTCCAGACACATAGCATTGACTGTTTTCATCCTCTGGGCTCTTCAGCAGTCTTTCATCCTTACTTTTCAGAAGAATAGCTCTCTGCTGCCACCTTCTGGGTTGCGGTTGCTAGAACCAGGCTGTGTGTCAAAGGTGACTGCTTTAGTGTGGGTTCTTTCTGGCATCTCAGGCGCTGTCACTCTCTTTGCCCCAGGCTTCTTTCAAGCTCTTTAAAGTGATCTTTTGATCTTTCTTATTCGTTTTCTTCAAAACCAAAATTCAGTAGCATGACAGAGATTTTATGGCCTGCAGTGTTTAAAATATTTACTATCTGGCCCTTTACAGAAAAAGTTTGCAAACGCCTGCTCTAAAGAATATAGGGATAGCAAACATGGGCAGCAGCCACCGCCTCCAGGGCTGAGAGAAAGTCCCCAAAGAAGGAACAAGCATGGAGGAGGCAGCCCTCCCCCAAAGCAGAGTGGACCTAACTGGAAAGGGGATGGCTGTGCCTCAGTGGATGGGCCATCAGGAACTTGATGCAGGTGGCATGGAGTTTCTGGGCAGAGAACCTCACTAGAAGGCGAGCACCACTGGTTACCCACACTCCAGCTGGCAGCAGTAGAAAAAGCGACAATAGTCCACTGGAACAAGGCTGTGGAACCCCTTCTGGGGCCTGTGGACCTTTCCTCTGCCCCCTATTAATAAAGTCTAACTTCACTCCTTCTGGCAAAAGAAAATTGTTCACAGGATCCAGCCCCAGTATCACAAATCAGAGTTAAAGGAGGGGATTTGGAGCTAAGGGTCACTAATTAGATAACAGGCACAAATACATAGTCCACATGCAAATTTCTCTAATTCAATTTTCTGGTACAAGCGTATGGAATTGAGCACCATGCATTGCATTTATTCCGAACCCTCGGGCGGCAGCGCTGCCGCGCCTCCTAAGCGGCGCACTATCCAGTGCGCCACAGGGCCGGCCCTGGGATAACTTTTGAGTACCCTTTAATCTTAAGGAGTCTCCTACATTTAAAAAATTTGCCTTTATAATATTGACATTTTTGAGTCTCAACCAGTTACATTGCAGAATTTCTCTCAATGTGGATTTATCTTTTGTTTGTTCATGATTCTATTCAGGTTAAGCACTTTGGGAAGGAATATTACATAGTTATAATATTATGTTAATGAAACATATCAGAAAGCACATGGTATACGTTTGTCTCATCTCTAGTGATGTTAAGTTGATCAATTGGTTACAGTTATGGCCAACAGATTTATCCATTTCCCCACTGTAAACAATAAGTTATCAACTAAGTGATATTTTATAAATATGCAACTATCTTTTTTTTCCCAACAAATGTTTACCCAATCGACTTAGTGATCCTTATTTGAGTCCATTATTGGAACAGTTGTGAAATGGTAATTTTCTAGGCTTTCATACCCTTTACAATGAGTTAGCAATTGGAAGAACTAAAAAGTCTGGCACAAGTGGGGCCACAGACCACATTACTGGAAAAGGTAGTCTTTGGTTCTTATTCAGGAAATACATCTCATAGGCCTTGTTTACCAACCATCCTCAAGATGCTATTTATGTGTTGGGTCTGCTGCCGGCCGACCCAAACAGCCCTAGCCTCGTTATCAGTCTCTCCCTTGGTGAGCCTTCTGGTGGGCAAGCGAATTGCCCGGATTCCTCTTTCCCTCTGGTCCCCATTGGGAGGAGATGGGGGAAGAGAGCCGTGAAGAGAGGTGAGCACAGCCGCCGGCCCCAACCAGCCTGTTAAAGGACACACAGACGCAGCAGGGGTTCTGTCGAGCAGTTCCGTTTATTATCACACAGGCACTTGCTTTTAAAGG
>NW_007737314.1:7919-23612 GCF_000696425.1 Galeopterus variegatus | reverse complement strand
TCACGAGCACGGAAGTGTGTATTTGGCCAATAAGGGCTAAGGCAAGGTTCCTGCAGACACTTCCACCCTACTTCCTCCCGGCGCTGTCTTAGGCTGCCACGTTAATACGTCCTTGTGAGCCCATAATGGCACCGCTTGTAATGTCACTTAAGGTGGAGTTAGTTTTTAAGGCCCGACATTTATGGATGAAAATTTGTGTGATTGTGACATTTTAATGGACACTTCTGAATTCTTCATTATTCAGAGATTAAAAGAAAAAACACATTTTTGAGTTTCAAAGAACCTGAAACACCAGTTGTTTAATTCCCCAATCTAGAACCCCAAAGCAGCTTGTTTGTTAATCATAAATCCATTTTTTCAATAAATTAGTCCTTCAGCATCTACGATGTAAGACACAGTACTGGAGCTGAGGAAATAGAGGGGGGAGCTCATTCTATAGTGCTGTAGAGTGTGTCCAAGATATAGTACCTGGCAGTCCTGGATGCTAATACTTGTTTAAAGACTAGTCATGTGACAAATTCCATGATCTCAGTGACCACAGTTTTCTCATCTTTGAAAGTGAACGAGTAGCTATTTCACTAAATGGATGTGATTAACTCACATACACACACACACACACACACATGCACACACACACACACACATACACACACAGCCATCTCTCTTTTTGCACAGCCCCGTTAACCGAAATATGTGCCTATCTGAGCCTGTCTTCATTTTGTACTCTCCATATGCACAAATTTCAGTTAGTTAACATGGAGTTCTACAAAGGAGAGAGCTGCCTGTATGTATAAAACATTTGGTAAAGTGCATGGGATATAGCAAATTCTCAAGACTGGTACCTGTATCAGGAAATCTTTTAACAACTATTGTAGCTCTTTATCATTCTCCAGCTTCTCTTTTTGAGTATTTTAAATGCACTGTCATATAGTGCAATGGGCATTTTACCAAGAAGACCACACTCTAATTCTGTGTTAATTCTACCTCCTGGTAGTTTGTACATATTTAATCCTGGTTCTCTTTTCAGCAGCTACATAATTGCTATTGCATAATTAAAAAGCAGCATCTCCCCAGAGCTCATAACTCTCCCAGCAGAGTCTGTTTCAGAGCCAACTATGGCATCACTAGCAGATTGGCACCTCTTTCACACAAAGTCTTGGTTCCAGTCCTCAGGCTCTAGTACAGGCGGCTGAGTGGCAGAATTCAAAGAGGTATCCCAGTTGCCTAAAAAGCCTCATAGTAAGGAATGCCCTGTAAGGGGAGGGGCACGTAAGAGTCAGAGGGCTCTACATTAAATATTCCTATCACTTTGAAGGATCCAAAATGCTAGGTGTCACTGAGCTACTAAATCAATGAGATAAAGTTCCTGAACTCTCAAACAGATTATGAGAATTAGCTTTGTGGTTCCATTAAGTGCCAGCTTTGTCTGTGTGGGGTGGGGGGGAAATTTACATAATCTGTCTGTCTCAGTTTTCCCATACGCAAAAGGGGACAGTCATAGCTATTTCATAGATTTCATTGTGAAGTTAAAACAAGATAATTCTGCATAGTAGGCATGTAACATATTTTAGACATCATTAGTAGTAGTATAAATGGTAGTTTTATCACTGAGGAGAACCATGGCATTATATTGTTTAGTGGATGTAACTGCCCAGAATCCCCTTCAGTTGTCACTTTGCTTAAGGTCATTGCCTTTCCCCGGTGTATTAGTCTGTTTATGTTGCTTATAACAAAATACCTGAAACTGGGTGACATAAAGAAAAGCGACATATATTGCTTATAATTTCTGAGGCTGAGAAGTATTTGGTGGTGGCGACAGTGACCCAGGGGTCTCACATTGCAAGATGGTGGAAGCAGAGAGAGAGAGAGAGAGAGAGCAAGACAGACTCTCCTCTTCTCTTAAAGCCCTCAGAACCATGTCCCTGACCACCATTTTTAACCCATTCACTACTGCATGCTCCTACAATCCAATCACCTATTCAAGGCTCCACCTTTCAGTTACCATAATAGGATTTCCCACCCTCTTAACAGTCACAGTGGGGACTAAGATTCTAATACATAAACTTGGGGGACACAATTCAAGCTCCAGTGAGGTTTGGGGGGGGACATAATTCAGTTCACTGTACCTGGGCAGCTCACATCCAATGAGTAATAAATACAGGAGAACAGCTTTGCCGCCTTAATTCAACTCAGGACAAATCTGAAGGTTCATTCCTGCTCTATTGCTCCCCATACAGTTGACTGAGGTTGTCATTGGGACTGTATCGCAGCTTTGTCTATTACTCTGCCTGATCCTGCTTCATTTCTCTCCCATGCACAGGAGCTGATTCCAAGTATCCTCCTTGCTTAGCATCCTGCACACTGAACTCCGCTCCAGAGTCAGCTTTAGAGGGAACAGTGCCCATGACAAAAGGATGGGAAGATAAAGAGGTCCCCTCACTCACATGTTGCATCCTGTGGCCTAAGACCTTTGACCATCAGAGCTCACCTTCTAGGAGTCTTTGGTGCATTCTAGAGTGTTTTGCAGGTCTTAGTAACTCAGTAGTCCTCCTAGGAACTGTCCAGCTTCTGGGCATTTTGCCAGTGCACTGGTGGACCAATCCTCTGCCAGTAAAGAGGATAATATCACAGGAAGGCCTTGAGCATATGTTTGGAAACACTCCCTGAGGCCTGGTGTCTGGTGTAAGTGTAAAATTGGCAGCTAGCCAGTGATAAGTACCTTCTCTCCTGGTGACTGATCATTTGACCTTGCTGTTTGGGTCACAAAGGTTTCAGGGGTGTGGCAGAAAACAGCTTGGCAAAGTTCTCTGAGGTGCCAGACAGAAGTTCCAGATGTTTTTCCTATGGACAATGCAGATTTGCCCATTGGTAGCAGGTTGAGTTGGTTTTGTATAGATACACAAATTTCAACATGTACTCTTTTCCTTCTCTTCAAAGAAATGCAGCTGTTTAACTCTTGCAGCTTTAGAATCCTTGTCTATTTTATTATAATTTCTCATATACTGCCTATGACTTAGCCTTACATTCACAAGTTCTTTTTGTACAGTATTAAAGATTGAATTCATTTAAACAATGGTTGCTCTCACTAGTTTGCAATTAAAAAAAATTGAAGAATGAATGAATAAATGAATTTTAAGAAAACACAGACTAATCAATCCACACTGCAGCCAGAGTGATCTTTCTAAAACATACTCTTTGTTTAACATCCTTCACTAATTTTCTTAATGTGTCTTAAAGGTCCTGCATAATCTGATAGTTGTTTACCTCTTTGGCTTCATGCCTTACCATATAGGGTAGAGAAGAATTCTTGAAAAGACTTATTCGAGGTGCAGTGGCTACTGGAATGATGATCCAGGTAATACTAATTTGGTTTCAATATTTTATTCCTCCTTTAATTTGCATTTTACTTAGCATTTTAAATTTGCCTGTAATGAGGCATCTTGTCACTACTCGGTTTGCAAGCCAGCAGTTTTCTCTCCTTAGCTGATGACAGTTGCCCTCTGTGTACAACTGGCAGTGTCTGATCATGCATAAAGAAACTGACCTCCCATACACATATCTCATTTTGTGGCTTAATGGGAATTTCTGCCAGTCTAGTAAGAGGGCAGTGGGATCGTATTCCTAAGTATCTAACTCTTTAGTTTGCTTTGTGATGATGTTATGTTTTCTTTACTTTTAGTGCCTTTCAGTTGAATTTCTTTATTTAACCCTGAAAGAAGCATATGCTGTGATATTTCTATATAAAGATTTTGAGACTAAAGCATGATAACTAGCAAATGAACTTTAATTTTCATATCTTTGTCTACCACCTACATATCCTTTGGATCCCACGTTAGGTTTTTTGAACCATGGCATGTTTCTAGAATGCCTTCCCTTCAGAGTACATACATGTTTGAAATTATTATTGTAATTATAAAAAAAATAAAATCAAGAGGCTAACAGTCCAAAATAGTGTTATTTAAGATTATCTCCACCTCTAGTCCTCTTCGAAGCAAGGAAATTTGGCATTTTCAAACAGAGAAGCCATGTTCTCTGTTTCTATATGTTTAAAAATGCCAAACTTCCAAATTTATTTTTGTAAATGTAAGCTCAATAATCCCATAGTCTTCCCAGCCTCTTTTGCTTAATAATTTTAAATTAAATTCCTGTTCATTTATTTGGTCTCAGATTACAGGAACAGCATATTATATATTCCAATATGTGTTATTAACGTCTTCTCTAACTTGTAGTCCTCCAATACTTAGCAATGTTTGATTTTTATTATCTACTAAATTTTTTCTCTCATTTATGCTAATTATAACTGTGTACTCTTTACATATGCTATACTTATACCCATTGCTTTTTATGGTGGCATCTATTATTTGGTTTTCAAATAACAACAAAGGTTTTTGCCTGGCATTGGATAGGGGCTTGATAAATGCTTAACTAAGTAATAACTGAGTGAATTATTTAAAATCTTTGCTGCAGAAAAGACGGTATTCCACTCAAGAAGCCCAGATAATTGAAAGGCAGGAACTTGTGAAAAAGAAAGCAATATATGCCCTAGCTCTGGCAGAAATAGAGGAACCTCTGCTTCAACTAGAAGGAGATGCTGTGAGAATCAGAGCCACCTACAAAGAACATTCTGACGTAAGCGTTTATAATTCATCCAGACACTAATCTGCAGGAATATTTAGGTTGGTAAATTATGTATGTGATTTTATATTGTTGCTTAGAAAATTATGATTTCACATAGGAAAAGCATGGACAAACTAAGTAACAGTTTCAGGACTACACAACTGATCTGCAGTGGAACTATATAGAAAGACCATTAATGCTATTACTTAAAATCTGTACTCTGTCTTAGAGTGTACTTAGTAAAAGCAGTTTTCAAATGGGTGAGTAGTGACTTTTCTGGTGTAATTGCCCACTATGGTAAAATTAATTCAAAGTCTTCACTGCTTCTTAATGAAATGAGAAAGTTATGTTTACCAGAATATAAAATATAAGGCATCTTGACATATTCATGGTAAATTTTTGATGCGTGTAAGAGTTAAGACAGCTAGGGTGAAAAATAAAGCAAACTTCGATGAAATATTTTTAAAACTACAAGTTTATGGCAGTAACTGATACTACTAGCCCTTCCCAAAGAAAAATTTAGTAGAAAAATATGTACCCATCCTGTCATTAGTCTTTTGGAGAACTAGAGGGTGTGGTGAGAGTTATACATTCTTGCTCTTCCCTGCAGGGAGTACATACATATATTCATTTGGGTCGTTTTGGCAACAGGATTTTTTTTCTTTGCGAATTATAATGTCACTTTGTATTCTTAGTCTTTAATAATTTTCAAAATGCCTTTATTTTAAGAAATTATGATTTCAAGACTGCAGGGAGTACATACATATATTCATTTGGGTCGTTTTGGCAACAGGATTTTTTTTCTTTGTGAATTATAATGTCACTTTGTATTCTTAGTCTTTAATAATTTTCAAAATGCCTTTATTTTAAGAAAGTATGATTTCAAGGTGTTCCTATTATAAAGGCTTATGCTAATCTTCAAAGCCTCCCTGTGAAATAGGCAAGAGGGAGTTTATTTGTATCATAGACTTGAAAAAACTTGGGCCTGAACAGGTTGAGCAACTTGTACAAGGTTATAAAACATGGAAATAACAAATTCTGAGCACTAGTCTATTTATGGCTTCCAAATTCTGTCCTAATACTCTTGTAACAAATATGAAATCGGTACTAACACCTAGTGAGATAAATGATATTAATAATGACTCCCCCTTACATTAATTATGAAATTTATTAATTGCATCAAAAGCCTTAGTGTAATTGTCTGAATATGATAATGAATTCCAGAAAAGATTAATGACTTTTGTTCTACCTTATTTTATAATAGCCATGGTTTTATATCTTCTTGAACATTAACAATCATTTTTGATTTTATTATATTTTAACAATTTATAAATTATAAGAACTATCAATATAGTACAAACTTTAGGAAAAAATAAGTTTATGCACACTTTTTAGTAATTATTACCGATAATTTGTATTTGGAGTTTTAATTTTGGTTGCATATTTTAAGTATTATATTGAAAATTTATAATTTCTGTGTAAGATTACTAGTTTTTGTTACTTAACTAAAATTAATTAGATTTTAGTTTTCTCAGGTGATGCAAACAGGATATTGGGGTTTTGGATATCGTAGTATGTTTCTGTAATTCACGTATGGTGATTCTTTCCCTTTATTTACCAAACTACATATTGTTATTATTGAAATAGTCACAAAGGTACTATTTGGTCTAAACCAAGATAATTGGGTTGTAAATGCTGCATATCTTAATATCTGAATGCCTTCTAGACACTTCATGATATACTTGAGAGGCAAAAACATGTTAGAAAAAAGGTGGACAAAACAAAGAAAAACTTGCGAAGAAAGGGGAAGAAAACCCGTGAAGCACTAACAGAAACTGAGGTGAGAAATTAACTTCAAACAATAAGTTTGAATTTATAATTTCTTGATGTCAATGAAAACTATTGAAGAAAGTTTAATTTGGGGTGGATACCTCTCATTTCTAATTGGTTGTGCTAAATTGACTTTGTGTGCCCCTGAACACACATACATATGTACACAGATTCTGTGTGCTTGTGTGCTTTCTCTCAATGTCTTTCCCACTGGTCTAGTCTATCAAGGCCATAGCGCTAATCAGGATATAATGCAAAGCAAAATTGTTATTGGATTCATGCAGAAGTTTACTGCTTTCTGTAATTGCCATGCTGGCTCCTATTGCTTGGAGTTTTAAGAATGAAATGAAGATGAAGAAAAGAAAAAGGAAATGAAAAGGGGAAGAAAAGAAGGAAGAATGGATAAAGGCAAGAAAGGAAGCAGGGAATTGCTATAATCTTGATGTTTGCATCTCTCCAGAATTCACATGTTAAAACATAATCCCCAATGCAATAGTATTAAGAGGTGGAGGCTTTGGGAGGTAATTAGGTCATAAGGCCTCCACCTTCATAGATGGGATTAGTCCCCTTATAAAAGAGACCCAAGGAAGCTTTCTCGCCTCTTCTGCCTTATGAGGATGGAGAAAGAAGGCACCACTTTGAAGTAGAGAGCGAGCCCTCACCAGGTATCAAATCTGTTGGTACCTTGTTCTTGGACTTCCTACCCTTTAGAATGGTAAAAATAAATTTCTGTTGTATATAAATTACACACCATAAGGTATTTTGTTATAATAGTCTGAACAAACTAATACAGGAAGAAAGGAATAAGGAAAGAAGAAGGAAAAAAAGAAGTTGAAATTGAACTTAATAAAAACTAGTATGATTGCACTTTTGTTTAATGGATTCATCTTCTATTGACATAAGTCTTCCATTTTAACTTCAAATCACCAATCTGACATTTTGAAACTACAAAATGTCATATTTAACACAAATGTGCTTCTGAACTAGCCAGCATTTTCTTTTCAGATACAGTATCTTGAGTCATTAATGTAACATAATTATTTTACTATTACTATTATATAATTTGACTATATAGGTTAATATTCAAAAAAGAAAAATTTAATCAAAAGGTTATGTAATTATTTAAATTTTAAACCAGCTACTAGTATGACTTTGTTCTCAGAAAGCATCTTTACTTACCCAAAGTCAATTTTTTCTATTTATTTTACTACTGGTCTTGTATGCAAAGCCTTTATTTAGTTTGTCAGTTAAAATAAAGAATTTCCTCTATGTGGTAAAAAGATACTTTACTTTGCTAGGAAAAACAGCTCCACCATCTTTCATTTTGATGAAGATTGCATAGAGCATAAGATTTATAAATTATATGAGGCTCTATTGAAGCCACAGCTCACATAAGAGATATCTCAATAAGAAGTACAGTTTAAGGGCTAAAAAAATTATTTTAAATGTCTTTTTATTTCTATTTCATAAAAACATTGTGACCTAAACTATAATGGTATCCCCATCACCCCCAAGAAGCACTTCTCATACATAACTCTTTTCCTTTCCCTTCAATGTTCTCACACACTGTAGGCACAAAGTGCCTCTCATCAATTCCCTGAAAAGTCACCCTTCCTGTTTAGTTCATGTCCATCTATCTCTTTCCTTTTTTTCCCAGCTGTGTAGCAAGAATGCCTTAAAATACCAGTCAAATAAAGGCAACACTCACTTTTTCCAGTGGACATAGAGATAGAACCCAAACTTAACTATATTACTATATTCACTATAGTTCCAGGTAGAGGAAAGAGTAGCTTCTCTGAGGAAGGGGACTCAGAGTATATGGGACTGAAGATAGTGAGCAGACTTCACCCCTTTTGAAAAAAATTAAGTGGCTGAATTTCAGTGTCATAATGGCCTGTATTTGATGCAGAATTCATGATGAGAAACAGGTCTGTCTCTGTCTGGTACCCAAGGCTTGGTGAGTTTCTCTGAAAAGTAAGCCAAGGCTTTAATTGATTCAAGTATACTTATGAGAAGACCCTTGGTAATAGCACTTTAAAGAAGGAACACACACTAGAATTTGGAAATTATGAGACATAAGTGGAAGATGTGATTAGTCCAGCAGTGAAAAATGGCTAGATTAATTCAGGGCAGAAAAGAAAATCATTTTCCCAGCATGGATGTTGTCTTTAACTAATGCAATCAGTAGAAGTCTGGTAGGTTGGCCACCAGTTATCATCTTCATTATTATCAACATCATTAATTAATATTGACTTAGATGTTCTGACAAATGCCAAACACATGGCTGAGATTATTTCGTTGAATCCTTACAGCAACCCTGTGAAAAATTTACTATCCCATTATACGAATTAAAAGCTGAGGTTTAGAGAGGTTAAATAATTTTCTGAGTAGCAAGAATCCTCTTCAATCTCAATACTCACATATGCCTTTACCTACTATGTATACTGAAATCTGATGTTAATTGTTTCAGCAACAGTGAACAAAGGTCATGAGTCAGTTGTGGTATAAAGAAAACAGCAAAGGCTTTGGAGTCAGGAAAATCTAGTGTCTCATCTGTCTTCAACACTTACTAGCTGTATCATCTTGGGTTAGTTATTTAACCTCTCTGGATGTCAGATTTTCTATTGTAAAATGGATACAACATCAATTACAGTGTTATTATGAGTCATAAAAAGCATAATTCAAGTAAAATGCTTAGTACAGTAACTGGTGCATTGTAACACTCAGTGATCACTGTCTACCCCTGTTACCAGGGCTCCATTACCTTTTCTACAAAGTAGAGTTTGGGATTTGTAGTGTGCTAGATAGTACTGTGTTTCTACAGATGGAACTAATCTATAGACTGAAACATTTGTGCATATCTGACATCTGAAGTTAACCCTCAAATTGGTATGTAGGCAGCATAAACAAATAGCTATGTATCAGTGGGCTTCAAGGCTTTTTCTGAATAAAAAATATTTCCTCCATGAAAATCCTCACATCTAACATTGTTATCTTTAGAGAATTATTGGATATGGGGAAGTGGGAAGTTCACATTGCCTTTAACTTGCTATCTTCTAGATATATCTTGAAGGTAGTTCCAGTAGGGTTTGTTGGTGGACAGAAGGTAAGCCATGAGAGAGAGGTGTCATCATATCATTTAAAAAAAGTTTTTTCTGGGCCGGCCCCGTGGCGCACTCAGGAGAGTACGGCACTTGGGAGTGCAGCGGCGCTCCTGCTGCGGGTTCAGATCCTATGTAGGGATGGCCGGTGCGCTCACTGGCTGAGCGCGGTGCGGGCGACACCAAGCCAAGGGTTGCGATCCCCTTACCGGTCACAAAAAAGACAAAAAAAAAGTTTTTCTGTACTTGATCACAAAATAAATATTTAAAAAATTACAGGGAAAAATAATAATATTAATAGTAATAATAGTAATAGGTATTTGTTGCATGTTTTATATGTACCAGGCATTGTTATAAGTGTGCAGACACAATAACTCATTTCACCTTCATGATAACCCTTTGGGAAATCTGATGCCTTGTTTTTTAATTAACTTGTACAGGTCCACACAGCTCATTAGTGGTGGAGTTGAAATTCTGATCAAGACACCTGCCACTGGAATCTATGCTCTTAACCATTACGTTGCACTGGTCAAATCATCCAGGTTACTTTTACTTACCACAATGAACTAAAATCAGAAATGAATAACAAAAAATTTAGCAAAAAGAATAAAATATATGTACACTATTAGAAATATTTTTTAAATCACATTTTCCTTATCAATTTGATTCTGTGTTAAGGAGTAATTAAGATACAAATTACCATTTATTTATAAATGGCTAATAGTCATACACCACATAGCAACAATTTATGAAAGATATACTTTGACAAGTCCAGGACTTTGACATTACCAATAAAGGATTTTGATAAGAAAAATTAAAAATATTTGACATATCTACTAAGTGCAAAAAAGGGAAATTAAAATTAACAGCCATGGAAACGATAAAAGAGACATATTATATATAGTAGTGAATTTAAGAAGGGTATTTTGCATAGCAATTTGTTTTAAAATCTAAATGAAGTGTTTGATTTACTTATAAAACACAAATAATGAAAACTGGATAAAGAGAAAAAACATAACAAAAATAGATCAATGATTACAGAAGAAATTATATTTGTCCAAGCTCTACCATCAGAAACAAGAATGAGCCCATATCAGTCCTCTTCAGAACTGCTGCACCCACAACCACAACAACCCTCCCCATGGCCGCCCACACCAACAAGAAACTGCTGAGGGCCCCACAGCCTAGGCCACAAAGGCACCCACAAACAACTCCAAGATTGAATACAGTTGAAGAAGTGGCATGAAGACTGCACTACCACACTTAACCAGATCCAAATTTAAAATGAGCAACCTGACTGTCAATATAGAACACGTCTACAGGAAAGAGACTCTCCCTTCAAAAGCCAATTCTAAAATTAAGATAGGTGACTACACCACCAAATGCTCAGACATCAGCACAGAGATAGGAGAAGCATGAACAAACAGGGAAACGTGACTCCCCCAAAGGAAGACTACAATTCTCCAGTACCGCACTCCAAACAACAGGAAGCTGGCTAATCACCTGAAGAGGAATCTCAAGTGGCAATAGTAAGGAAACTGAACGTGATGGAAGAAAAAAAAGGTAGATATCACAGTGAAATAAAAAAAAAATCTAAGACACATATGAGAAATTCAACAAAGACATTGAAACAGTAAAAATAATCAAGCAGAAATCCTGGAACTGAAGAATTTGAAATAAAAAATACATTAAAGAGTATAAGCAGCAGACTGGAATAAGTGGAAGAAAGAATTTCTGATCTAAAAGACAGGCTTTTTGAATTAACATAGTTGAACTAAAAAGAAAAAGAAAAAAGAGAATTTCAAAAAATGAAGGAAGACCACAAGATCTTTCTGATGACCTTAAGTGTATAAACATCCATATTATGGGTCTGCCAGAAGGGGGGGAGAAAGAAAAAGGCATTGAAAACCTATTTAATGAAATGATAACCAAAAATTTCCCAAGTATTGGGAGATATACAGTCTGACAGATCCAAGAAGCTTGACGATCCCTAAACAGATTCAACCCAAAAAGGACCTCCCCAATATGCACAGTAGTCAGAGTGTCAAAAGTCAAAGACAAAGAAAGGATTCTAAAAACAGCAAGAGAAAAGTGTCAAATCACCTATAAGGAAATCCCAAGAGACTAACAGCAGACTTCTGAAAAGAAACAATACAAGCCAGGAGAAAGTGGGATAGCATATTCACAGTACTAAAAGAAAAAAGCTCCCAATCAGAAATACTATATCCCACAAAGCTTTCCTTCCTTCCTTCCTTCCTTCCTTCCTTCCTTCCTTCCTTCCTTCCTTCCTTCCTTCCTTCCTTCCTTCCTTCCTTCCTTTATTCATTCATTCATTTTATTTATTTATTTTTATTTTATTATTATTTTTAAGATGACTGGAAAGGAGATCTTAACCCTTGACTTGGTGTGGTCTGCACCATGCTCTCCCATGTGAGCTAACTGGCCATCTCTATACAGGGATCCAAACCTGTGGCCTTGGTGTTATCAGCACCACACTTTCCCAAGTCAGCCACAGGCTGGCCCTAGCAAAGTTTTCTTTTAGAAATGAAGAATAAATAGTATCTTTCCCAGACAAACAAGATTGTGGGAATTCACCACAAACCAGCCCTTCGGCAAATCCTCAATGGAGTCCTACATTTGGAATCAAAACAGCAAAATATATCATCATAAATACAGAAGAAAGAATAAAAACTGCTTATAGAACAGGTGCACAGGGGCTGGCCCGGTGGCGCACTGGATAGTGCGCCACTTGGGAAGCGTGGCGGCGCTCCCGCCCAAGGGTTCGGATCCCACATACAGACCGGTTCCTGCTCACTGGCTGAGCGAGGCGCGGGAGCAACACCGAGGGTTGCGATCCCGTTGCCGGTCCCGGTCCGGTACGGGGGCGACACTGAGGGTTGCGATCCGTTGCCAGACACGGAAAAAGACAAAAAAAACCAAAAAAGAACAGGTGCACAAATGAAAAAGAAAATGTATCTCATCACTACAAAAAACACCAAACAGCAAAGATAAACAACATAAGAGAAAGTAACAAAAGAAATATAAAACAATCATAAAAATAAATAAATAAATAAATAAAACAATCATAAAAAATAATAAAATAACAGGAATAAGGTAAAACCTTTCAATAACAACCCTGAAAACAAATGGATTAAATTCTCCAATTAAAAGATATAAACTGGCTGAATGTATTAAAAAACTAGAACAAACTATATGCTGCCTTGAAGAAATTCACTTCACCAATAAGGACACACAGAGACTAATAGTGAATGAGTGGAAAAAGACATTCCATGTAAATGGAAACCAAAAACGAGCAGAAGTTGCCATACTTATGTCAGATAAAATAGACTTCAAACAAAGAACTATAAAAAGAGACAAAGAAGGAAATTATATAATGAAAAAAGGATCAATGTAGCAAGATATAACAATCATAAATATATATTCACCTAACACTAGATATATAAAGTAACCATTATTAGATCTAAGGGGAGAGATAGCACCCAACACAATAATAATTGGGGACTTTAACACAAAGCTGTCAGCATTGGACAGATCATCTAGACAGAGAATCAGCAGAAAAGCATTGGATTTGAACTACATTGAACTCTAAATGGACTTTACAACATGTTCAGAACAATTCATCCAACAACTGTAGACTATACAGTCTTCTCATCAGCACAGAGCATGCTCCAGGGTAGACTACATGGTAGGCCAAAAATTGTCTCAACAAATTTAAAAATATTGAAATCATGTAAAAATTTTCAGACAACAATGGAATAAAATTAGAAATTAAAAATAAACAAAACTTTGGAAACAATACAGATATGTGGAGTTTAAGCAACATACTCCTCAAAGATGTATGGGTCAAAGAAGAAATAAAGCAGGAAATCAAAACATTTCTTGAAACTAATGAAAATGAAGGCACATCATACCAAAACCTATGGGATATTGGAAAAACAGTACTAAGAGGGAAGTTTATTGCAATAAAAGCTTGCATAAAAGTAAAGAAGGACTTCAAGTAAACAACATTACACCTCAAGGAACTAGGAAACAAGAACGATCCAAACCCCAAATTAGTAGACAGAGAGAAATAATTAAGATCAGAGCAGAACTTAATAAAACAGAGAACAAAAACGTGATACAAAAGGTCATCAAAACAAAAAGCAGATTTCTTGAGAAGATAATTAAGATAGACAAACCATTGACAGACTAACTAAAAAAAGAAAAGACCCAAATAACAGAAATCAGAAATAAAAAAGGAGACATTACAACTGATACCATAGAAATACAAAGAATCCTTAGAGGCTATTATAAACAACTATATGCCAATGAATTTGAAAATCTGAAGGAAATGGACAAATTTCTAGAACGTAAAAACTGCTAAGACTGAACCAAGTAGGAAACCTGAACAGACCAATAACAAGCAATGAAATTGAAGCAGTGAGCAGCAGCCTCCAAACAAAGAAAAGCCCAGAACCAGATGGCTTCACTGCTGAATTGTACCAAACCTTTAAAGAAGAATTAATACCAATCCTTTTCAAACTACTCCAAAAAATTGAAACAGAGGCCATTCTCCCAAACTCATTCTATGAGGCCAGCATCATCCTGATACCAAAACCAGATAGACATACAACAAAAAAAGAAAGGTACAGGTGAATATCCTTGATGAACATAGAGACAAAAATCCTCAACAAAATATTAGCAAACACTACAGCAGCACATCAAAAAGACTATACGCTGTGATCAAGCGGGATTCATCCCGGGGAGGTAAGGATGATTCAACATATGCAAATCAACAAATGTATCCTTGATGAACATAGAGACAAAAATCCTCAACAAAATATTAGCAAACACTACAGCAGCACGTCAAAAAGACTATACGCTGTGATCAAGCGGGATTCATCCCGGGGAGGTAAGGATGATTCAACATATGCAAATCAACAAATGCGATACATCACATCAGCAAAATCAAGGATAAAAACCATATGATTATCTCAATAGATAATGAANGATGCCCACTCTCACCACTCCTATTCAACATAGTATTGGAAGTATTAGCCAGAGCAATTAGGCAAGACAAAGAAATAAATGACATCTGAATCGGAAAAGACGAAGTCAAATTGTCCCTATTTGCAGACAACACGATTCTATATATAGAAAAACTTAAAAACTCCACCAAGAAACTCCTAGAATTCGGTAAAGTTGCAGGATAGAAAATCAATACACAAAAATCAGCAGTGTTCTTTTACACTAACCACGAACAAGTAGAAAAGGATCAAGAGAGCAAACTCAATCAAGAAAGCAAACACCTAACAAAAGAATGAAATACCTAGGAATAAATTTAACCAAGGAGATGAAAGATATTTGCAATGAGAACTACAAAAAACTCCTGAAAGAAGTTAAAAGAGGACAACAAAAGATAGAAATACATTCTATGTTCATGGATTGGAAGTATTAACAAGGCAAAAATGGCCATACTACCCAAAGCAATCTACAGATTCAATGCATTCCCCATCAAAAGACCAGTGATATTCTTCACAGAAATAGAAAAAACAATCCTAACACTGGAACAGCAAAAGACTCTAAATAGCTAAAGCAACCTGTAGCAAAGACGAGTAAATAAATAAAGCCAGAGGTCTTACATTATCTGACTTCGAATTATACTACAAATCTATAGTAACCAAAATAGCATGGTACTGGCATAAAAACAGACACATGTACCCATGGAACAGAATGGAGAACCCAGAAATCAGCCCAGAAAATTAAAACCAACTGATCTTCGAGAAAGGCATCAAAAACATACACTGTGGAAAAGACAACGTCTTCAGCAAATGGTGCTAGAGAAACTGAATAACCATGCATAGACGAATGAAATTACACCCATACCTCTTGCCATATACCAAAATCAACTCAAAGTGGATTAAAAGACTTAAATATGACTTAAATATAAATCTCCTAGAAGAAAACATAGAGGAAACACTTCAGGATGTAGGACCAGGAAAAGACTTTATGAATAAGACTTCAAAAACACAGGTAACAAAAATGGGGTTATATCAAACTGAAAAGCTTCTGTACAGCAAAGGGAACAATCAACCGAGTGAAAAGACAACACACAAAACGGAAGAAGATATTTGCAAAAAAAAAA
>NW_007737314.1:4678-7377 GCF_000696425.1 Galeopterus variegatus | reverse complement strand
AAAAAAAAAACATTCAATGAGGAATTAATATCCAGAATATACAAGGAACACAAACAATTTAACAGTAAAAAAATCCAAATGATACTATTGGCAAAGGAGCTGAATAGGCATTTCTCAAAAGAAGACATACAAATGGCCAGCAAGTATATGAAAAAATGCTTAACATCTCTAATAGTCAGAGAAATGTAAATCAAATCCACACTGAGATATTGTCTCATCCCAGTTAGACTGGCTGTTATCAGAAAGAGAATAACAAATGCTGGATAAATAAGGATGCAGAGAAAGGGGAGCCCTCTACACTGTTGGTGAGACTGTAAATTAGTGAAGGCACTATGGAAAACAGTATGGGGGTTCCTTATACAACTACAGATAGAACTGCCAAACCAATCCAGCAATCCCACTACTGGGTATATACCCAAAGGAATGGAAATTATCATGCCAAAGGGACACTTGCACTCCTATGTTAATCGCAGCTCTCTTTACAATAGCCAAGATACAGAATCAACCTAAATGTCCATCAATAGATGACTGGATAAAGAAAATGGAATATATATATATATATACACAATGGAATACTACTCAGCCATAAAATGAATGAAATTGTGCCATTCGCATCAACATGGACGAACTTAGAGAAAATTATGTTAAGTAAAATAAGCCAGGCACAGAAAGAGAAATACTGCATACCTCATGCATAAGTGGGAGCTAAGAAGGAAGGAAGGAAGGGAGGGAGGGAAGGAGGGAGGGAGGGAGGGAGGGAGGGAACAAACAATCACAATAATATGTTGAATTTTCAGAAGGAGAAAACAGAACTTTGGTTACTAGAGGGAGGAAAGGGAAAGAGGGAGAGGGTTAGAGAGTAATTGATTAATGGATACAAAGAATGATTACGTTTTGTAATGAAGAACATGCTAATTATCCTGATTTAATCATCACATATTGTTCACTAGTATTGACAGTCAACTCTGTACCCAACAAATATGTATAATCATTATGTTTCAATTAAAAAACAAAGAATGGGGGGAAATGAAACAACAATCACAATACAGTGTTCAGAAGGAGAGAACAGAACTGTGGTTACTAGAGGTGGAAAAGGGGGAGTGGGAAGGGGGTTAACAAGAAATTGGTTAATGGACACAAGGAATGATTACGTTTTGTAACGAAGAACATGCTAATTATACTGGTTTGATCATCAGTCATTGAACTCAGGTATTGACATTAAACTCTGCCCCACAAATATGCATAATCAATTATTTTTCAATAAAAATAGAAATCCAACACAGTTATGTCCTTATCTGAATAATAGCTTCAAAAATATTAACTAAATATTGCCAAAGGTCATATATCTAACAACTATAAACAAATTCTAATCATAAATATGTCTGAATACATTGTGTGTGTGCTCAATACTGTAGAAGATACTAAGAGTTGGAAGTTAGAGAGGAGAGATTAGTTTTATTTTGTTTGTCCTTCAAATTAATTTGTCTTTCTAATTGTATTGAGCACTTTGATGTATTAGACATTGTTGGAAGTTGCTGGAGATGGGAAAGTAAAAGTAGGACTTGGTTCATTATCTTATTAGGGACTAGGCAAAAGAGGGACATTAATATTGTGACATTGTGAGCAGAGCCATGATGGCAGTGTAGTGAGATGTAAGAGAATCCCAGAAGAGGAAACCCAAGTGAACTGAGGGAATGGGAGCGGGTTTTGCAGAGGAGGTGATGTGTAAGAATGAGGAGAATTATTAATGCAGTAAGTGGAGGTTGAAAACTTGCCTTGCCATGGTGTTGCAGAGAACAGAGGTAATAATACACATGAAAAACCTAGACAAATAATTGGCACTGGAAGTATTAAATGAATGGTTTCCATTATTATTATTATTACATAATTTTAACTTGATTTTTAACATTTTAAAAACAGACCTGTTATTTGCAAAGCAAAGAGGTCATGAGAGAATGCTCTGTGTTGTGGATCCGCAACTAGTTCAGTATGGCCGGATCAAGACATGCCTTGTGTACCATGCTGCTGAACCCCATTCTAAGGAAACTGTCAATCTGTTGTAATATCAAACATTATTAATTAGTATTTATTAAGTAATAATTATGCCAATAGTTATACAAACAGTGCTATAGACATCATTTCTGTCTTCTCAAAATTTGAGTTCTAAGACAAATAATTTTATCTTTCAATCATGGGCCAAGTTAAACTGTATTTCTGAATTTTTATTATATTTAACTCCAATTGAAATCTCATATGTAGCATCTGAACTTACAAAATTTAGGTAACCTAAAAAATATATTTAATAAAACAAATAAAAATTAAAAATATAATCTGAAATATTTTAGAATCTGAATGTAATTTCTGTTACCTAGTATTTTAACAAAAATGTGTTTTGAAAGTTTTTGAAATAAGGAAATAATGAAAAATGTTGCATAGTAAAATATTAATTAACCACAATTCAGATTTCCAGACCATTTTAGGCCTGAGCACAAAAGTAGTTTTGGGTGGAAAGCCTCCAAACTGCAAAACCTGGGTAAACCAGACTAGAGAAAATACTAGTGCCAAGGTATGGTCAAATTACAAATGCACTTTTTTTAAAAAAAATTAATTTATCAATATACAGTGTAGTTGATTTTCTTGTCCCTTTAACAATTCCTCTTTCCTCCCTCCCTCTCCCTCTCCCCCACCTCATCAATGTC
>NW_007737314.1:3039-4202 GCF_000696425.1 Galeopterus variegatus | reverse complement strand
TGTGTTTTGAAAGTTTTTGAAATAAGGAAATAATGAAAAATGTTGCATAGTAAAATATTAATTAACCACAATTCAGATTTCCAGACCATTTTAGGCCTGAGCACAAAAGTAGTTTTGGGTGGAAAGCCTCCAAACTGCAAAACCTGGGTAAACCAGACTAGAGAAAATACTAGTGCCAAGGTATGGTCAAATTACAAATGCACTTTTTTTAAAAAAAATTAATTTATCAATATACAGTGTAGTTGATTTTCTTGTCCCTTTAACAATTCCTCTTTCCTCCCTCCCTCTCCCTCTCCCCCACCTCATCAATGTCGTGGATGTGTTTGCAAATGCTGTGGTGATACCTGAGACTTACAAATAGCTCTTTGGGTCTCCATGTTTTTTCTGACTGAAGATATACTCATTTCTACTGTTTACTGATACGTGAAACCTACCAGTTTCTTCTCTCCAAACCTAGCCTGCTATGGGGACATTTCTAATATATATATATATATATTTTTTTTTCTTCCCTTGGATACTTGACCTTGTTTATTTATTCATTCATTCATTCATTCACTCATTCATTTGTTATGAATATTCATGAGATACAAATCTGATGTCACATGTTGTGACCATGAAGTGAGGGCCAGATTCATATAGGCAGCATACCCATTACCAAAAATTGCATTTGCACCCCATGTCCTCCACCTAATTATCCCCAACCTCCTCCTCCCTCCCCCTTTCCCACCCATTCCACTTTGTAGCCCAAGGAGTGTTCTTTCCTTCTGCAAGTCCAACACACTACTGTGGTCTTTCTTTCCTCGCTTCTTTCTTCTTAGTTCCTACATATGAGTGAGCACATGTGGTATTTATCCCCCTGTGCTTTGCTTATTTCACTCAACATAAGTTTCTCCGGTTCATCCATGTTGTTGCAAATGGGAGTATTTCATTCTTTTTTATGGCAGAGTAGCATTCGATGGTGTATATATATCGCAGTTTCCTTATCCAGTCATCTATCGATGGGCATTTAAGTTGGTTCCATGTCTTGGCTATTATAAACAGAGGTGTGATGAACATGGGAGTGCAGGTATCCCTTCGACATGATGATTTCCATTCCTCTGCATATATACCCAGAAGTGGGATTGCTGGATCATATGGAAGATCTATCTATAGTTGTTTGAGAA
>NW_007737314.1:732-986 GCF_000696425.1 Galeopterus variegatus | reverse complement strand
TCTGTTAGTTCATTATCTGAGTATATAAATTCATCTGATTTGGGAGCATTTATTTTGTATCCTGCAAAGTTACTGAAGTTATTAACCAGCTCTAGGAGTTTTTTGATAAAGACTTTAGGTTTTTCTATATATATAGTATCATGTCATCTTCAAATAGGGAAAGTTTGACTTGATTTTTCCAATCTAGATTCCTTTTATTCCTTTCTCTTGCCTGATTACTCTGGCTAGTACCTCCAGTACTATGTTAAATAGAC
>NW_007737314.1:0-391 GCF_000696425.1 Galeopterus variegatus | reverse complement strand
TTTATTCCTTTCTCTTGCCTGATTACTCTGGCTAGTACCTCCAGTACTATGTTAAATAGACATGGTGAGAGTGGGCATCTTTGTCTTGTTCCTGTTCTTAAGGGAAAGGCCCCCAGTTTTTCCCCATTCAGAATGATACTGGTGGTGGGCTTGTCATAAATGGCTTTTATTGGATTGAGATTTTTTCCTTCTATACCTAATTTGTTGATAGTCTTTATCATGATGGGTGTTGAATTTTGTCAAATGCTTTTTCAGCATCTGTTGAGATAATCACATGGTCATTGTCCTTGAATTTGTTGATGTGGTGTATTACATTTATTGACTTTCATGTGTTGAACCATCCTTGCATCCCTGAGATGAATCCCACTTGATCATAGTGTATAATTTTTTT
>NW_007737313.1:22952-54463 GCF_000696425.1 Galeopterus variegatus | reverse complement strand
GCCCCCGCCGCCGCTGCTGCCGCCGCCGGGTGAGAAGGCGGTACCGCTGCTGCTGCTGCCGCCGCCGCCGCCACCTTAATTTATATTTTTGAATAAGTTAATTAAAAAGACTTCTTAACAATTCTGACAGTTATACATTTATTGTATTATGGAAAAATCAAGCCTGGAAGAGTTTGCAAAACATGTCTAAGGTTGCACAAGTAATAAGTAGTGAGCTAAGATTCAAACTTAGATACATCTAATTCCAAAATTTCTGCCCTTTTCACCATTCTCTGCCTACTGCAAAATATAGAGCTGGAAGCAAGTTGACTCTTAAGTACTTTTCAGCTGAAAGCAATGGTTTTATGATAACAGACAAGCGTTTTGGAGATGGTATATTAAGTTAGCACTTGCAAAAATACCTGTTGAGATTGTAGCAAAATTGGGACCCCCCCCAAAAAAAAGCAAAGTAATAATAACTAGTTTTTATTTTTTATTCAGTAAATACTTAGTGAGCACTTACTATGTATCATGACCCATGAGCATTTCACTTGATGCCTTACTTCATATGCTTTTCACAATAGCCTTGCCAACTTGAAATTATTATCATTTCCATTTTACACATAAGATAAACTGAAACAAAGAGAAGTCATGCAACTTGCTGAACGTCACAGCTAAGAAGTACCCAAACCTGGATTCAATCCAGACCTTGAAACTACAAATCTCAAAGACCTGAAATGTTTGTACCCTCCTCTTACATGTTCCACCTTTTCTTCAAGTCCTAGTTCAGCACCTTCTGGCTGAGGAAGCCCTCCTTTCATGCTGTGCGCCTTGTGTTATATTCTTCATGTTTGCCACCCACCTGTACCTTTTTCTACCTTGGCAGATACCTGGTCCACCTTCTGAGCTACACTCTTAGACTCTGAAGCTTACACACAGCAGACATGTAATCGGCATGGCTTAATTGGTGATATAAATGATGCTAGAGAAAGTGTTTTGTGGATACCTGAGACAGATTTTCCGGGATGATCACATACTGAACCATTTATCATGTTGCCATCAACCTTCTAGAAGCTTTTGATCACTTGTCTTAGGCTCTCTTGCTAAAAATACATTTTCTTGGGCTTCACTTCAGACTTACTGAGTCAAAATATCTCAGAGTTGGGATCTTCCCAATCTCAGCATAGATGGTGGTCCCAGTGTCTGCAGTGACTTCTCCCAGTCCAATGACTTCATTGGAAACACTTCCCATTGTGTTTCAGGTTGTACCTTAGATGTTCCAGCCTCTGGGAATATTTCTTTTCACCCAAGGCTGCTGGTGAGGTGCTCCTTTGTGCTGCCATTGAGCACTTTGGTATTTGGCACCACTGTAGCCCTTTGCATACTATAACTTTACACAAATACTTGCATCTTTACCTATAAAGTCTCTTTTTCACATGCCTGTGAGCTCCTTGGGGTCAAGGTCTTTCACTGTCATATCCCAAGTGCTTTCCAGAGCCCCTGGAAGGTAGCAGGTGGTCAATAATAAAATACATGAATGCACAAATAAAAAGAGATTGTGGAATTAATAAGCAATTAAGAGCACATAACTTCTATTCAAATTTCTGCCAAGAGCACACAGGGGCAGAATATGTCCTTTCTATTTAGCGTTAGCATGAAGATCACTCCTCCCCACCCCACCCTCCATGGCCATTTTCTAAGATGCAGGATCCAAGTTACAATTAAACACTTGTAGAACAGCAGAAGGAAACCACAAGTATTGATGGGATTGTTTGTCTTACACATTTAGTTTGAGAAGGATGCAAATGCAGTAAATTTTGATGTTAATGGGACAGCAGCCCTTGCCTCCTAAATAGTTCCTGAGTAAGCTTGGCATGGCTTCTGTTGGAATGCATGAAGAAACCAGGAATGACAACCACATAATTTTGCAAATCACAGTATTTCAAACAAAACACACCCGTTTGGCAATCTAAGCTAACTACAAAATAAGGGAGCCAATATCTCCTTTTTGTAAAATCCAGGATGTTTTCATTTTCTGATAGAATCTAGCAGGTGCTGCATTTATAATGAAGGTACTTAATGAATGTTTAGAGATTGAACTTAACTAGCTACTGGCTTTCATACCTACGCATGTTGGAAAGGGAAAAAAAAATGCCTTTGGGTTTTCTTTCCTTTACGATCCACATGTTTACATGAACCTGCTACATGTTTACACAGAAAATAAACTGGTGGTATGTAGAAAAATTCCTGGATTATTATAGAAAATATTCTTAGACTTTTGCCTTAAGATTGTCTCTAGCCATGTGGCCTTAGAGGAGACACATTACTTCTCTCATTTTTCTTTATAGCCTCAATTGCTAGAGGAGTATAATTCCAGCTCCTTTGTTAGCTCATATTTTTGTTCGTAGGATATAGTATGACAATGTGCTAATAAAGGTTTATCTTGTATATAATTCAGTCACTTAAAAATATCAAAAATAAATAAGTAAGCAAATGAAACAATACGTATGAAAAGAGGTGTAGAATTTAGAGGTGTAGAATTACTCAAGGATATGAAGACTTCCAAAAGGCTAGACATTTCCAAAGAAAATTATTTTGGAAGGATTCACGCTTTTAATACTTAGCTCAGATCTGTTAACCTGATCATCTATGCACTGGTTTATGTCAGTGTAGGTCCTGTGGGAAACATGGCCACAGGTTGGATAAGTTTTGATAGAAGGAGAAACAGTAAAGGCTTACTGAGGAAAGGGATCACTGGAGCTTAGATGGAATGTTGAATTGTGGGTCTGTATTTATTTGTTTTCTGTTGCTGATAACAGAATTCAACAAACTGGGAAATTTATAAAGAAACAGAATTTAATTCTTACAATTTTGGAGACTTGGAAGTTGAAGAGATCGAGGTGGTACATCTGGTGAGGGTCTTCTTCATGGGGACTCTCTACAGAGTCCCATGGTGAGGTAGGGTGTCACACGGTGAGGGCTGGGCAAGAGCGTTCCCACAGGCTTCTTCTTCTCCTCATAAAGCTCCCAGTCTACTCCCTGCTTCCTCATTAAACCATTAACCCAGTAAATCCATGAATGGGTTAATCCATTCATGAGGGTATAGTCCTCATGAACTAATCACCTTCTTAAGTCCCCACATTTCAAATGCCATATTGGGGATTAAGTTCTAACATGAGCTTTGGAGGGAACAAACATTCAAACTATAGCAGGGACAGTGGATTGCCACACGTTGGGCTCTGAGAGGACTAAAAAATGGTGGTGGTGGGGAGGGAAAGTAGAGAGGAACCAAAGCTGAAAAGCTAGCTGCTTCTCTTACTGTTGAGAAGGTTTTCCTAATTACATATATAGGTCTGTGCATTAGGCATTGGAGGCATAAACAGTGGTGTGCTAGTGAATGTTTAGCCATCAGTTCTTCAGGGAAAAAAGGCCTTGTTTTGTAGCATTAGCTGATTTCCATGGTAGAAATCCTCCCACCATGGCTGATTTCAAGCCACCAATGGGTTAACAACAGGATTGTGTGATTTCTGAAAATTCAACAATCAGCACTCATGAGCCAGTGTGAGCCAACTCCACCAAAACACTGGATAAGTTAGCTAAGAAGTCATAAAACTTATTATGTAAGATTTCAGAGTATAGAGAATTGGCTAACAGACCCCCAGGTTCCCATTACCTGGCCTCAAGAATTACCAAAGCACGCAAATTCTTCTTTCATCTGTACCTTACCTGCTCCCTCTATCCCCAACTGGATTATTTTGAAGCCCGTACTTCAATTTGTGTCTCTTAAAGATAAGATCTCTTTAAAAATATAACCATGATATCACTATTATATCAAAGAATATTAACAATAATTCCTTAAAATCATTAAGCATCCAGTTAGAATTCAAATTTGTCTGATTGCATATGTATATTCCATACCTCCATCTTGGGCGTATATAATCGGTTTATTCAAATCAGGAGCCAAGAGCCGGCCCGGTGGCGCACTGGAGAGTGCGCTGCTTGGGAGTGTGGCGGCGCTCCCGCCGAGGGTTCAGATCCCATGTGGAGACCGGTTCCCGCTCACTGGCTGAGCACGGTGCGGGCGCAACACCGAGGGTTACGATCCCGTTGCCGGTCCCCGGTATGGGCACGACACTGAGGGTTGCGATCCCGTTACCGGTCAGTAAAAAAAGACAAAAAGGAAAACAACAACAACAACAAAAAAAAAACAAATCAGGAGCCAAAGATCTATATGCTGCATTTATATCTCTCTCTTTCTTCTTTCTTTCTTTTTCTGTTTCTTTTTTCTGTGCCTCCTAAAGTCTCTTTTAATCTATGTTTTCCCTTTCTTTCCCCACCCCCTTTATTTTCTTTGCAATTTATTTGTTTGGAAAATCAGGTCGCTCATCTTGTAGCTTTTCACTGTCTGAAATTTGCTGATGGCACTTCCATGTTGTTAATGTGTTCTATCCCCTGTTTTTTCTATAAAGTGGTAATTAGATTTAAAGGCTTGATCTGATTTGGGTTCTGCGCCTGAGTATGTGTGTGTGCATGTGTGTGTGTGTGTGTGTGTGTGTGTGTGTGTATGTATGCGCGTGTGCTGTGTGCACAAGGGTCTTTCATGGGGAAAGGTAAAACTTTCCCATTGCCTCATATTAAGTGACACACTGTGTCTGGTTGTCTCCCTTTTAGTTACATTAAAATTGATCAGTGAGTTCAGCCTGAAATGGATGACATTCACATTGCCAAAAAAGACACCCAAAATCTGAGATAAGCATTTTTTTTCTGTGTCAAAGATGCCTTTTAACCACAGACACGTAAATCAATATACAAGTATAAACAGTTATTAAATCAACTCATCTATTTTATTCATGATCACTTCACATTTGAAAGCTCTTGCTGTGTTTATTTTCTTTGAACTGAATTTGGGGCTTTGACTTGGAAACCATAAATCCAGTTTTTGATGAAATACGACTTCACCACAATGCCAGATTGGAAAGAGTTCCCTGCTAATTTTTCTTCTTAGCATTGCTTTGGTAAGTGGTGAGCATTCAGATTCACTCTTTCCAAGGCTAACATACCACCGATTTAGCTTCGACCTTCCAGAAACTTTTTTATTTAATGTTTAATTTTTGATGGGCACTGTATTACCAGGACGTTCAAATCTGCCAGGTTGTACAGGCAGGATTTGAAGGGTGCCCATGGTGTGGGCAGCTGAACAGTTCTATCACCTGCGGGGTGGCTGCTTCCTCTAACTTTCCCCAGCTACTAGTTAGGCCTTAATGCCCTTAGACGGTTGCTTTTCTAATTTGAACTGGGTGAGACTTTGGCTGGAGGGTAGTTCTGTGTCCCAGTGATAAAAGAACACATAAAACAACCCAGTGCCTGATCATTCTCCCTGGCTGTCAGTGAATCATGTCTAATGACCTCTCCATGCAGTTTGCGCCAATTTGCTTGCGATGGCATCCTTTTCCGTGGGCTCGCTGCTCAGCAGGCCCTGAAGCAATCTATGAATAACTTCCCAACAGATGCTGTTTATGAATTGAAGCAAATGGCTTCCCTGTTTCTCTTTTTTCTCACTTCAATAATTTTCAGTTACATTACGATGAATATTTATAGTCCTGTAGCAGTGCATAAAAATGGAGAACAAGCAGACCTGGGCATTGTTTCATACGTGAGTGCTGTTCTAATGGGTTTTGGCTGACTGGTTTTAATAATGTTCTGTGGATGGACTGAAAAGAGGATGCAAATTGTAGATCAGTCATTTTCATTCACTGTTTTAGCAGGCAGGGCATTGATGGAGTGCTGACTGCACCCGCCACATTCTTGTGACGCCTTAACTTGCCCAAACAACCTGGCCCCTTGTATGTCTGTCTTCTCTTTCTGTTCTCTTCGAGTAATTTCAAATACTTGACTTCCACCGTGAATCTGACACTAATGTAAGTGCTCGTTAGGTTTATTTTACCAGTCTCTACAGGTATGACCATTTGTGATTCAAATGACTGACCGCATTAGAAGCTGCAGCCCAACTAACATAACGTTCCTAGGAATTAAAATGGAAAAATCACAAGGAATATGTTCGTTTTGATTTGCCAGCTTCCTTTATACAAAGGTACTGGGCCACATTTTATCCTAAAATGGCTTTTTCAAATGTTTCAGATTTCCATGTTCTCTTAAATATTACAAAAAATGAGAGGACTCATATCTAAACATAGCTCCTAAATTTGATTCTAAGGGAAATACTCTATCTTCAGTGGCTTATGCTTCAAATAGCTAATATACCTTACTTGCATTTTCTATTTTATAATAATGAGTTAGTTAACTAGCCTATATTTTCCAAACCATTGACTATGTCATATTGGCCCACATACAAATAATTGCCTGTTTGGCTATTTGCTTAAAAATAAGAGTGTTAAAATTATATGTAAATATGTATATACATGCACAGTGAATATATATTGAAGCCTCCTCAAATTTAAATTGTCCCATTTTCTACTCTTGCATTATGAAATACTCACCAACTACTCAAATGAAATGGTATTTATTATGCATGCAAACCCACAATATCTTTACTACCTATCATTTGTATGCTATACACAGAAGATTGTGCTGTAACACAACAGTAAAATATAAAAAAAGGCAATTTGGAGAGGAGTGTGTTTCTTGCTTTAACTGCAGCAGATGCAAAGAGTGATTTTCCTTTGAAAAGGGGAAGTATAAGCCACAATCCTGAAATATTCAGAAAATTAATGAAAAACCCAATAATTCAATATTTGATATAGAAATGTTATTTTTAAAGAAACCAATATGCAGCATAATGTCTCAAAGTGATTATCAAGTGAAAGATTTTCAGGCCTAGAGCAAAAGGTCTAAGAATAGACTGTGGTCCATGATTTTGCAGAACAATTCACCACAGGATTTTTCTGTTTGCTCTAAATAATAGTAATATATTGAAAAAGTCACACGTGTAATAAACAGTGCAGGAAATTAATGTGCACATTGTTCCCCTCACGAGGATAACTACAGCTAGCAGTGATTTATTTTGTTTTTGTTTTTGTTTTTTTGGAGGCTGGCTGGTACAGGGATCAAACCCTGGACCTTGGTGTTATCAACATCATGCTCTAAGCAAGTGAGCTGACATGCCAGCCTGTACATGATTTTAGATGGTTACGTGTATATGTAACACTCACCTTTTCACACAGCAATGCTTTTCTTCATGTGCAGTATTTTCTTTTTCATCATTGAGAATTTCTGGATTTTTCTCCCCCCCCCACCCCCCCGTTCTATGATCATCAACTTTCCTGATTTCTAGGTAGGGAAGCCTTTTATTTATTTGGTCTGTTTTCTTCCATATTATTCCTTTACTCTAGAGTTAGAGTTTCCTTTTAAGTATGATTTTTAAAAAGCAAGAGAAGGCTTTGGGGAAAATTATCTCTGGCTGGTGGTCTTTTCTATAGTGGCCACAACATCAGGGAATGGGTCTACTTCCCAGTGTAAGGGTGCTGCAAAAATGTTATTTGGGTATGAAGAGTTGTTTGTAGAATTTAGGCATCAGTAAGTGATTGTGCTATAACAAGGAGGTGGGTAAATAAAAGGAGGGAGAGGACACTGGATACAGATGTTAGACGTGAGTTGGGGGCTAGGACAGAACCTAGTGGAAAACTAACAGCAGCACTAAATCAGAACCATGCCTTACTGCAGGGGGCCAGAGCACAGAGAAGATGTAGAGTTTTGCTTGGAGGGTAAAACTGCCTGAAAAATTAAGGAAGATCAGTTGAGGATGGTTCAAAAATCAGCACAATTATCTCAAATAAATTTCTTTAGAACCCCTTTATTAATTTCATTTTAAAAATCAGGAAACTGAAGCCTAGAATATTCCAAGATGATACTGGCCCTGCTGGGCTTTGAACCTAGGTCTGTGTGACACCGAAGGTGATACTCTTGACCATTGTGCTTCACCAGCCTGCCACATGAACTCCCTAGAGGCGGGAGGTGAGAAGAGCTCACTGATGGAGCAGCCCCTCGCATAGGGAGTATGCTCCAGAGACATGATGTATTCCTGATCAATATCTGATGACCTTTTCCCATCAACTCATTCTCCCTTTTCCTTGACTAAAAGGGCTGGCTGCAAGTCTCCCCAAGTCAGGCAGAAATCGGGGAAGTAAGGATTGTGAAAGTCATTTGCATAATTCTTTTATCTATGGGTGTCCCCAAAGTCTAGAAACATAGGTAAATATATCACTATTATTATGATTATTGTGTAATGTCATCAAAGAAATTTTTCGTTAATAGAAAATAAAATACTATCTTCGTTTCCTGACTTTATGAACACCCTGTATAAATAACTTGAAAAAATGGGAAACTTTTTTTCCTTAAAAGTATGTTTTGATACATTGTTGTATTAAACATATTATTATTTGATTCCTGTATCCAAGGTGACTAAACCACTCTGTTAAGTTTTTCACATCTGTCCTTTCTTATCCTTTCTCATCTGTTCTTTCATGTTCCCCCCCAGTCATTCATTTGTCCAACTATCTCTTTATTTAACAAATAATATTTGTTGAGCAATTACTGGCAGACAGTGAAGTGAGCACTAGAGATTCCCTAGTAAATAAGATAGAGCTTGAACCCGTCTAATGGGGTTTCTAGAAAAGCTCAATGCTTAGTATGACACAGGGAGATAAATGTGAGAATAAGCAGGGGGAGTAATATGTAAATGTGCCTGGCCAGGTTGTGTGGGGGACAGGGATTGTATATAAACAAAGACCTGAAGGATAGGTAAGAACTGGCAGGTGAAATGAGTAGGAATAGGAATGATATAAAAATATTCCATGCAGAGTGACCAGAATATGCAAAGGCCAAGTTGGGAGAAAGATAATGGCCTTGTGAAGAAATGAAAGAAGGTCTGTGTGTCTGGGCTCAGAGTGGGACGAGTGAGTAAGACGCATGGATCGAGACAGAGACAGAGGAAAGAGATGAAGACCACAGAGGTGGATTCCATTACTCTGAGGGTAATAAGAAGTCAAGATGGGTCTCAAACAGAGAAATCACATGATATTTTCATTTCGGAAAGATCTCTGTGAACACAGCTTGGCAGACACATTGGAACCAAAGACCAAAGGTGGAGAGACCACTTGGAATGCTGTTGTGGTCCAGTGGGGAGGTGATAGTGGTCTGAATTGAGGGAGTTGACAGAACTGTACAGACTAGCATCCTTGGTCAGAAACAACTGTACTGCTTGCCAGCATTTTCCTCCACCTAATATTCAAGACATGTCCCAGAATGGAGCTTCCTCCAGCAGTTAAACACTAAATCCCAACAGAACCCTTCAGTTGAGGTCAATACAAGCTCTTTATCATCTCCTAAAAAACTTCCCTTTCTGTTCTTCCAGACTTTTTATGTTCTCATCTCCCTTGTTTCTCTTATCTATATTCTATGCAAATTTTTTTGCATAAATTTGGATAAATTTATATATCTCACATAAAGTTGGTATAATCTTTGAAGCACTGTGGTTAAGGGCATAGGCTGTGGTGTTGGATATACATGGGTTTAAGCCCTGGTCCTGCTATTGAATATCTAAGTAACCTTGGGCAAGTTTCTGGGAATAACAACACAATAACAACAACAATAATATTTACCTTCCAGCTTTAAAACCAACCACTAATCCACCATAATAACCTTTACAGGGTTTGAGCCATTAGGACTGGATAGGGACACAGCATTTATAATAAGCACCTCCAGAAGATCGCAAACCATATGTGGAGAAATGATGTATTAGTCCATATATTTTTTTTTTTGGTAAAAATATAAATTCAAACATTTTCACATAATATAAACTAAAAATTCCATTACTGGGAAAATCAGTTAGACTTTGTAAAACATTTATGCAAACTATAGGTCCTAAATTATTTTAAATTACACATAAACCTTATATTATTTGACTCACACAACCCAATAAATGGAGGTTAGATGTAGTTAAAAATGATTATTGCTCCAATCATGATGAAAGCATGCATTTTTAAAAAGTATATTTTAAACAGCACGGAAAGTAACTAATGGCAATTTCTCATGGAAATTACTTTTTTGTCTCTAGACAAAGAGTTCAGAGCCAATCAAAAATCGATCAATATAGACTCTAATGTAAACCATAATTAAGGATGACAAATGGGTTCTTGTATGATGTTAAATAATGCATTTATAAAAATAAAAATCCAAAGTAACACTTAAAAACCAAAGCATCAATGTCTAGAGGGTACATGCTGGTGACATTCTTGCCATTCACTACAAATTTTTATGGATACCAGCAACTAACTAAAAATGTCTTATAGGGTTGCAAATGCTGAAGTGTGAATCCTGTGATATTTTACAGGTATTTAGGTTTTCATGTACAGGTGATTCACTTTAGCCAGCTCTTGGTACTCAGTTGCTGTACCGATAGGGTCATCTGGGTCTGAGATTTCCCCGTGGGATGGGCAGGGAGACCCCTGATGTGTATGGCTCTTAGAGCTTGGAGGGCTGGTGGATATCACATTATCAAAAGGGCTGAAGTCAATATCTGTAAGAACTCATGTAAAGCAAGAATGTAGATGCTGTCCATTTCAGAGTAAGGGTTTATAGCAAAAAACCCAGCCAATAAAAGCTTGGAATAATTTTGGATAACATGTTTCACAGGAAGCCATCATTTGGGATGTAAACAGGGCTGTCATTCTGCACACCTTTAGGGGGCACTACTTCCATTGTGCCCCAACAAACATCATTCATGCTGGAAAGTAATTATTTCTATAGTATACGATATAAAAAATGACAGTAAAATGCCGGTGTATTCTCACTTTATAGAGCTGTCATGAAGATCACATTGTTTGTAAAGGGGCTGAGCATTTGGAAGAAAGGTATACAATTATTACATCTCTGTATCACGTAGTTTATATTTAAGTAGAAACTGTGTACTAAAGGTAAAATAACCCTCCTAATTATTTCTAATGAGTTATTTAAAGTTTTATACTTTTAATGTGCTGTCTGCTCAATAAAGTATAGATAAAAGGCACTGTACAAAGTTATAGCTTATATTATTAAATAACACAAATTTAAGTTGATGACTATACTGAGCACTGTTTAAAGTAACTTTCTGTTTTGAATCACCAGCTGTTTATTTCGTATTTCCCTATTTGAAGGTAATTTTCAAAGGTGTCTCAATATCTAAGGGAGGAACACAGAGATCGTTATCTTTAAAATTCAGTCCATATCATATCTGCATGTCTGACCTGTACTTGCCTGTATAAATTACTTAGGAGCAGTGGACTCTTTGTTTTCAGTAGGCATATGGGAAGATTGAGGTTGCTTGTGAATCAGACCTTCTGCGTACAAAGCATGGCTGTGCTAAAACCAAGTGCCATCTGGCAAGATTTACCTTGTCAGGAGTAAGGATAAAAGTACCTGTTCCTATCACATAGGGAGTTAAATGGGAGGATCATCTGATGACTCTAGTTCTTTGCACTCAGTCAGTCCTCAGGTTAAGACTACCCTGTTCTTTGCTTTACTTGGATTGGCAAAAGATCTGGTTAAAACTTGCGATTAAGATTGTGGACTGGGCCGGCCCGGTGGCGCACTGCTACAGTGCACCGCTTGGGAGCATGGTGGCGCTCCCGCCGAGGGTTCGGATCCCACATACAGACCGGTTCCCGCTCACTGGCTGAGCGAGGTGCGGGCGCAGCACCGAGGTTTGCGATCCCGTTGCCGGTCCCGGTCCAGTACGGGCGCGACACTGAGGGTTGCGATCCGTTGCCGGACACGATAAAAGACAAAAAGGAAAAAAAAAAAAAGATTGTGGACTGCCTTAGGTATACTGGTATGCTTTTCATGGGCTTGGTAGATACACCTGGAAAAATTGACAAACTGCTTCAATATCTAGGATTCTTTGGCTTTCTTTCTTTCTTGCACTTATATGCAGAAATAACTTGATATAGTGAACTGGCTATTGGGTTCTTTTTTTTTTTTTTTTTCCCCAGCTCTAATCAAACTGATAATAAGAATCATTTATTAAGCATCTACAATGAGCAGAGTGGTGTGCTCTAGCAGTTTAAATATATTATATCATTTATTTTACACAAGAACCATAGTGTTTTCCCCCCTTTAGAGATAAACTGAGGCTCAGAATGATTAAGTTATTTGCTCAAGGCCAAAAATCCAATATTTAATTTAGGTGTGTTTGACCTTTTTTATAACCTATGACTCCTACCTGCCAATTACATAGACCAGGCGATTTTATTTCTGTGGGTGCATTTTTACCATCTATATAATGAGAGATTTTCAGTAAATTACTTCTCAGGCTTCTTGCAACAATATAAAATCTTGATTCCATTAATTCAATACTTTTCTGTAGAATGTAAATTAGTGTAATGGGCATTCTTTTTTGCCTTATCCCTAGTCAAGATGTGTAGTTAATAAATTACTATGCATTTTATCATGAAAGAGAATTTTACCTGTTAAGCTTTCTTGTGGTAGAAACCTGGGAAACAGCATTGTCGTATGTTTCTGATGTATTATCTTCCTCTCCTGAGGTCAAACAAAAAAGTCCTTTTGAAAATGCAAACAGTAGAGGCATATTTTTTAGTTACAAGACTTTGAGTGCTACATTTATTCCAGAAATTATCAGAGCAGAATTTTATTTTAAAGTTGGTTGCAAGGCCTGATTTGCAATGAACGGTAAGATCAGCTAAAAATTTATTTTTAAATGATACCTGTTGCATCTCTAGGGCCTACCCTGGGAAGATAAAAAACAGAGCCCTTCTTAACTCAATTAAGAACACCACAAGTGATAACTCTATTTCCCAGCATGAGATGACTCAGCCAGAAATAGCATGATAATATCGCAGATGTTCCTTTGCTCGGATAGCTGGTTATTGCTTATCTCAATGATATTTTAATACAAACACACAACTGTTCACCCTGTTTTATGGCTGTCAGAATTTTGCTTCATATTTAACAAATGGAAGTTTATGAGCAGATGTATCATTGACTCAGATTTACTTTTTTCCTCATTATGTTGCATGGAAAAGCTAAATGCTGGAGAGGGTTTTAGACACATCTGCACTGATAGACTATTGGATTCAGGTCGTTCATTTAGTCTGTCATTTCCCACCAGCTCAATAGCTCTGTGAGCTTCATTCTCTATAGTTAAGTCCAAAAGAACAAAATTTTATTCTGGGATCCATAGCAAAAATTTCCTCCATTATTGACAGTGAGCCATGTTTAATATCACTGCTTTCTCCTTTTTGTATAGGTACAATGTTACAGAAATAGCAAAGCAGTTTCCTGAATCATCACCTACTTTTTGTTTGTTTGTTTGTTTCTGATCTGGCCCAGTGCACTGAGCAAGGTTTTGGAACCAGGTATACGTGGCCTTGAGTTTTAACTCCCTATTGACTGAGCTGTAGGAACGTGGTGGATTCACTCACATTTTGATCTGGTCCTTTTCTGCCCTTCTGCCTCATCTTGAGCTACCATTTAATCTCACCAGTCACAGTGACCTTTTGGTTTCTTTATTGAAACAAGTTGCAGGAGTTGTCTTCGAGTGGGCCTGAAGCCTCAGAGTGCGGGGGAGTTGATCCACCTGGGAAATTCACCAGGAGTGGTTCTGAGCAAGGTGCTGGGTCGTTAGCAGTTACTTCCGCCTGGTGGAAAGTCAGTCTCCAAATCCATTGAGATGAGGCAGGAGGTTATTAAAAGAAATAAGTAAGACTGGCCAACAAAGTCCCTTCCAGATGACCTGTTGCAATTCTTACTCCAATCACAGCATAATCAATAGCAGGGAAACTTTATGGGGACAATTGAAGCCAAAAAAAAAAAAAGTATATTTCTGATTGAATATTAAGGAGGCTGGTTCCAAGCCAAAATCCTACATGTGATCTTTCAGACCCAATCATATGCAATTACCTACAAGGCTTTGCCTGAAGGGCTTCATTGGGGACAACTGCTCTCCCTACCCTAGTCTCAGTGCACAGGTAGAGTGTGTTGTGGGTTTCTGGAGGAAGTTGCAGTCGGGGACTCAGGCCTCCAGGCCAGTCATGCGAATATGCATGTGGGCATTCCTAGCCCGCGCATCTCCATTCAGAGACCTCCTAATCAGGGGCCTCAGCTGAAGGACATCCCAGTCACCTCCACTGATACTTCCTTATCAGGAGACATGGCTGAGACATTATTCTCTACTCTGACTCAGTCCCTTTCCTCTCCTGCCCCTTTTCCCCTTTCTTTCCCCCTTCCCCAGCCCACGGACCCATAAAGAGGCAGGAGCATTTTGTACAGGGATCCTTAGTGTTGAGATATTTCCCCCCATCTGCAATGCATCTACCTGCCCCTTGCCCAGCCCTGTTCTGTGGGGAAAATGGAACACGGGGAGCCAGTGTCTCTCTTCTTCCCCTTACTTGCACTGTCACAGTAAGTGAACAAAGCCTTCACTGTTACTGTCCATTTGCCTCATTGTCCTAATTGACCACCTTGCAACCTGACTGCTCAACCGATATGCCACTGCGTTTCCTGTTCTGTGTGCTTTAACAATAGTAATAATAAAAGTTAAAATTTACAGCTGTGTACTAGGCACTGTTTTAAGTGCTTTGCAAAAATTAACTCATTCAATAAAATTCTAAGGTGGGAACCACTTCTATTCCCATTCTGTATTGAGATAACTGAGGCAGCAGGAGGTTAAATAACTTGCTTAATCTTGTACAGATAATTAGTAGGAAGAGTAGGATTTGAATCCAGACAAGATGGGTCCAGAGCATGTACTCCTAACCAGTAGGCTACACAACTTCTCTTTTACTTCCCTTCAGGGAACTCGTGTCCTCTGCCTGTGACTTCTATCGTATTCCCATCAATCATGTGACTGTGCTGCTATGAAATCATGACTGTTATCATTTTCTTCCTCATGTCTTTTGCAAATAAGTCCACCCCTACATTTGTCCTGCTATCTTCTATTTATCAGCAAGATTTCAGCTTAAAGATTATTTTCTCAGGGAGACTTTCCTCGTCCCATCTCTGCTTTTATTCTTGTAGCATCCTGTACCTTTTCTTTGAGCACTTATCACAATTGCAATCAAATAATTATTTGTTGAAGAGTCTCCCCTGATAATCTCAGTTTCCATGCACATAGAGATCGTAAGTGTCCTGATCATCATTGTAACTCCAGTGAAGTGCAGCAGTCATCACTGAGCTTAATGCAAGAATTGTAATTGAATACATCAAACTTGTCTGTGTATAATGTGTATAAGTTTCCTCATTTATAGAGGATCAAAAACATCTACCTTACAAGAATTTTGTGAAGATGAGATATGACATATCTAATAACATGTAGCACAAAGCTTGGCATATAGTAGATGCTCAATAAATAATAGTTATTATTAGATATGGTAGCAATGGTACTATTCTTCAACATGTTTTCTCCCCTCCCTATGGGATGATTATTCCTGACCCTCTGAAGTTAGGTGAGGTCATATGACTTGATTTGGCAAGTTAAATGCAAGTACATGTGATATGTGTTGCTGTCAAATAGAAATTTTAAAAGTCATTGAGTGATTTCTCATGGCAGAGGCCAGCAAAGACACAGGCTGCTCCTTCAGAGATGAAGCATACATAAGGTGACATGCAGCCCACCTTCAGTTGTATTGACATAGACATGAAGTGGGATCCAGAAATAAAATATTGTGTTGCAAGTTGCAACATCAAAGAGATTTTGGGGTTCTTTTATACAATAGTAAAAATTAGACCAAGCTAAGTGATATATTACCCAAATAGATTAATATGTATATAGTGATTTTGGGGGAGAATCACTGTATAAATATTATTTGGGGAATTTATATTTTATTTTATTTTATTGTGGTAAGAACATGGGATCATTTTTGAGGGTACTTTTTTCAGTATCAAGTGCTCTCTTAAAAATTGGAGACATGCACCTGAATGTATGTACAAAATAAAAGTGGTAGCTAACATTTATCAAGCATTTACTGCATGTTAAGAACTTTTATAAGTGCTTTGCAAGAGTTAACACACTTAACCCTCAAAAACCTTGTGAAGTTGGTTCTACTATGATACTGTTTTTACAGATGTGGAAAATGAGGCACAGAACAGCTAAATTAGTTGCTCCAAGGCCATCCAACTGGTAAGTGACAGAGCCAGAATCTGAGCCCAGGTGTTCTAAGTTCAGAGCCTGCACTTTACTGCCATGCTCCATAATGCCGCATACGAGCAAGCACACATGTGCAAACACAGTAGAAACACAAACAGCTGTAAAGTGCTAAGAAGAATGTATATGCAAATATGTAGTTAGTATCATCATACTTCTAGAAAATGAAGGGATGGACTGTGTTGAGATTCTTCCCAGATCTCAAGTTCTGTCATTTAACATTATTTTTGTTCTCCCATGAGTGTGCTTCAGCCAAGAAAAGGAACAGTCCTGCTCATTAGAATCTCACACTTGCTGCTGTACAGCAGAGCGTAGGTGAGCCAGCCGTTCACATTCTCACATGCTTGGAAGGCACACCTTTATGAGAGTTGTTCTTAAAGGTATTACTCATCACTCTGCTTGATGTACTGATTTAACAAAGACTCAACAGTGCCCACAGCAAATACCCAAACAACCACTCTGAAATTGGATAGATGGCCTTTTTTAAGGGGCAACCTCCAACAGAGATTTCTTTTTTAAAAAAATTAAATTAAATTAAAAATTTTTAAATTTTAACTTCTCAATATGCATTGTAGTTGATTTTCATGACTCTCTACCCATTCCTCTTCCCCACTCCGTCCCCCACCATCATATCTGTTTACTTGTCTTAACAAGATCAAGGAATTATTGTGATTGTTGTGTCTTCTTCCCCCCACACCATTTATTTGTTTGTGTGTTTATTTATTTATTTTTAGCTCCCACCAATAAGTGAGAACAATTGGTATTTCTCTTTCTGTGCCTGACCTGTTTCACTTAATATAATATTCTCTAAGTCCATCCATGTTGTTGCGAATGGCAGTATTTCATTCTTTTTTATAGCAGAGTAGTATTCCATTGTGTAGATATACCAGTTTCCTTATCCACTAATCTGATGATGGACATTTGGATTGGTTCCAACTCTTAGCTATTGTAAATAGTACTACAATAAACATTGGAGAACAGGTATCCCTTCGGCATGATGATTTCCATTCCTCTGGGTATATACCCAGCAGAGGAATAGCTGGGTCATATAGTATATCTATCTGTAGTTGTTTGAGGAACCTCCATACCATTTCCCATAAAGGCTGCACCATTTTGCAGTCCCACCAACAGTATCCAATTGAGATTTCTGAGTTCTCTATAACTCATAGAAGGAATTATGCTTTCATTCTGAGGGAAATGTTAAAACGAATATCAACACAGTTCAGAAGTTGAGGAAAAGCCAATATGTTAGAGTTGTTGGAAACAATGAGTTTGAGTCAGTTAGACCTGGTTTTATATCCTAGCTCTGCCTCTGTATGGGTCTGAAGCATGTTACTTACAGTCTCTAAATTTCAGGGTCCTTATCTATAAAGTGACAATGGTGAATTCCTAAATCATAGGGTGACTGTGAAAACTAAATTCAGTATTATCTTTACATAGTTTATAATAAATTCCTAATTAATAAAATAGCTATTATTTATAATTAACTATTAATTAAGAAGCAAATCTCTTAGAAGAATAATTCCACATTGTAATACACTGGCTAGGTAATAATTAGCCCAGATATCTCCCAAAGGACTTTTCCATGGGTTAATAATATCATGAATGTTACCACAGAAAAACTGGCTTCTTTTCAAAGGCATTAGTACTATTTAGCAAACTGGTAAACTCAGCATACACAAACTATGATTCAACACAGTTTCTAAGCAGGGCATAGATAAATGGATATCCCAAGGAAGAAACTGTTTTAGCACAGCAACAAAAACAGGTAAAGCAGAGGCAATAAAATAAAGCAAAACAAATAGATTTTATAAACATAAAGTGAAAACCAAACCACTCTGGCAATTACAGCTTTCATATGATTTATGTCTTTAATTTGTTTAAATCAGTGACCCATAGAGTATTGGCATAAAAATTTCAAATTCAGCAAAAACCTAAATCACTGTAAGGAAACACTGAATTTTTATTAGTTATCCTTCTTTCATTGACTTCTCCCGAACAAAATTAATTCTTCCCTGCGTGAGGCAAAATGAAGTATTATACTTTACTAAGGTATTATTGATCTGTGATTCTTAGCAACCACAACATCACAGAAACATAGAAACAGACCTTGACTATTGAAGTGACAGTGCTGAGTTACTACTCAAAGGATTTTTTTCTCTTTGCTCCTTGTTTAACATTAATAGTAGGTATCAGTTAGGATTATTTGGTAGAAAGCAACAGAAATTGACTCTGGCTAACCTGGTTAAAAAAACAAAAACAAAAACAAATAGACTTAAAAAAAAGAAAAAGAAAAACTTTTTGGAAGGATAAGATATAGCTCAAAGAGTCAAGAGACTAGGTAAATATTCATCTTCAGAAAGGACAGAAATCAGGGCAACGACAGAGATTCAGGAGGCAGGGACAGATGACTAGCCATTTTAGGTCCCCTAAGGTGTTACTCCCCTTAACATTGAAATACTTGGGGAGAATTGTCTGACAGGCTTCACTGGCCAGAGGTGGACAAAGTCACCTTGATCACAGCATACACTAGGAGAACAAGATGTTCCCCACATCGAGGATCTCCATCAGCCTCCAGAAATGACCAAGGCCCTGTCAACTAAAATTTTGATTTTAGCCCTGTGAGAACCGTGTTGACTCCTAACCTATAGAGATGGAAAATAATAAATTTGAGCTGTGTTAAGCCACTAAGTTTGTGGTAATTTGTTATGGCAACAATAGAAAATTAATACAACCACTATATTTTCTAGTATAAATATGTCTCAATTATTGCATATGACATACTTATATTTAAAGATATAATAGATGCCAAGTACCTTTGTATCCTAAAGAGAAGAGCTAATCCACCAAAGCAGGATATGCTAAGAGATGGCACAGCTGGTCAGCAGGGTTTGAGAATCCCCACCTCTGAGCTGCTTGTACGGGCAGCTGAGGTTGGAGGGAAATGTGAGGAAAGGCACTGGTGTGGTGCGTCCTTTTGTTTTCATGCCCTCCCCTGTGGGAGAGGGCAGGGCTGTGTGTTCCACCTAAACTCAACTGAATGTGAGGCAGGGCAAACACTTTTGGAGGTGGATGTCTGTCCCTTCTGGTTTAGGCCTATGGTGGCAGCGAAGGCTGTACTTATCTTCACATTAAGGAAAGAGGAATGGTCTTACAGAGACAGTGTGGAAGAGACTCAACTCAAGAGAACTTCCCGGGAGGGCCAAATGACCCAGGAGAGGGTTGCATAGCAGGAAGTTCAGACAAAGGATGGAAAGTTGAAATTGGCCAGCTGGAACGGGGCACTGCTGCTGTGACAGGAGCTGTAGTAAGAAGCTCCATGTGGGAGGGTGTCTTAGGAACTGCTGAAGAGCCTCCAAGTGAAAGAATCTACATTTGTACTCCTACCACCCGCTAGAGGGCTCAGCTACTAAACCATGACTTCCTGCTGGGTTAGAGCCTTGAGGCCTCGGACACGGGGCAGGTGAGGAAGCTGTAGTAGAACAGGTAGGGGAGAAAGCAGGACTCACTGTAGACTTCCCTGCTTGAAGTGGATCTGAACTGGGGAAGGAGAACAATTTAAAATTTAGAGTTGTAATATACTTTAGACTGGACTGTTTAGTTATTGAAATGACACTGTTCTTGTGACTCGAAAGGGACCAGAGAAGTTGTGGGACTTGTCCAACATTTGATGTAAAAATAAGAAAGGATTGGCTTGCAGTGCAAGTTGTAAGAGACAGTGGGAGGAGGTATGTCAACTTTTTTCATGAGTGTATCCTGTTGATTTCAGAATTTCTCATATATTAATTACAAAAGCAACAGAGTGATTTGTAGACCCAAGGAAGCAAATCTAGTACTAAAACAATTTCATTAAAGAACAGATACAATAAATAGATGTACTAAGTAAGAAATCAACATTGAAAATTTAATCATTGACATGGAGGGAAGACTATATACGTAATTACAGTGAATCCAGATGAGATTAAAACAGTAAGAATGCTTATATGTAAATAAAAGACTAAAACAACCAGCATAAGAATCAGTGGTGTCTCTGAAGTGAATATTCTCCCCGAAGCCAAAGGCAAAAAAAAAAAGGATGCATTCAAAGATGTAACAGAAAAGAATTTCCCTGAATTGATGAAAAAACCTTCAGCTCAAGGAGCACACACTGATTCAGGAGCATATTTTATCCTTTAGGTTTCCAGGTAGGAAAAGGAAATCGTGTACAAGGGGAAGAAATCTGGCTGGCTTCAGACTTTTCCCCAGTGACGTCCAGTGCCAGAAGACAGAAAGCAATGTCCACTGTGCTGTGAGGAAAAGATAACCAGCCAAAGACATGTTACCCAGCAAAGCTGATTTTATTTCTAATGGCTACAGAGAGACAGTGTCAAATCATGAAAGTAATCAGGAAATGTAGAGCCTATGAGCCCTTATTGGGGAGAAAATATCTTGAAAACCAAAGCCAGCCAATTGAGAGACCAATCAGACTAAGACTTCAGAAATGACAAAGCCAGGAACTGATAAAGGGTATGGTGAGGGGCACTGATTGTATTTAACTATAATATAATATCGTGGTAGATGTAGGAAAGTAACTCAGGCAACATTCATTCTACCTTGCTTTTAATAGCACAAGGTTGTGAAAGCAAAACCTTTGTTTCCCAGCATCCCTTAATTTAGATTGTGCCAACTGGATGCTCCAGAGAAAGATTCAGAATGCAGAAATAAAGTGTAGGCACTCTTTCCTGACTCCTGCTTTCTCTGCCTGCAGGCACCAAGGGAAGCCTTGAGTTTTCTATCAACGTTGCTCCAGTGAGTAATCGTGAAATGTGGTACCAAGCAAGGGTGACGGGCATCCAACTTTTTTCCTGCCAGTGTGGACCTAGGAAGCAGGGTATAGCTTTGGAACCAATAGTTGCAGTGGCAGTGGTTTTCTGATATTTGTGCCAGTCCCTGGAGTTGACCACTGCATCGTGACTTCTCAATGCCACACTTCCCTGACGGTGGCAGAGGTAGCAGCTCTCATTTTGGACCTGGTCTTTTGTATTCTAATGCAGTGTTTCTCAACCTCAGTGTTGTAGACATTTTGGGTCAAATAATTCTGTCGTGGGGAGCTATCCACCTCCTACCCCTCCTCCAGCTGCAACAACCAGAAAGTTCTTCAGACATTGCTATATGTCCTCTGGGGGCCCAAATTACCTCCTGTTGAGAACCATGGGTCTAAACTCCTAGCCCCTGCTTCCACAGTTCTTCCAATCCTCTTGTGTGTTTTGTGTTGTGTAAGATTTGAAAAAAGGGAGAAGGTTTAAGAGTTCCAAAGAGCAAGAATTTGGAGCAAGGGTCACAGCACGGCTTTTATCCCTGGAACAGCAGGGTTCTCTTTAGGAAGATGAATTTCTTTCTACGTGGATATATAGCATGAGTAGTGGCTGAGCCACACTCTTGCCCAAATCTTCACTCTATGATTCTTTGGGGAGTCTCTTCCATCCCCTCCAATCTTGTAGTACAGGTCTTGGGATAATGGAAAGCCATATAACAAAAGCATGTTCTAGGTAGAGAATTTGCTCTGGGTCACCCTGATGTCCGGTCTGTTATTTGGTGATGATGATGATGATGAATACTAGTAGTACCCTAATTGGTACAGTCTTTATCCTATTTTTTGATAAATTATAAAATTATAAATTATTTTGACTAATTCTTTCCTCCCTTCCTCTATTGAATTTTGAGTGAACTTTTGATAGTATCACTTATCAAATTATAAACTATCATATGTAATCTAAGTCCATTTTAGAGAATATGAAAAAAATTATTAAAAATGACAAAAATTACCTATAACCCCACCAGTCACAAATATCAATTGTTTACATTTTGCTGCATTTCCTTTAAATGTTTCCTTTACATATCTCCATACATGTGCATGTATGTCTGTGATTATACACTTTTTAAAACAAAGCTGCCATGTTAGTGTGCATAGAGCTTCCATCCTGTTTATTCACATAGCTGTATTCTCATGTAACATTCCACAGAGCATTATAATAAAAAATACAGATTTTCTCCCCACTATTCTAATTCTGTGCTTTCTAGGGAAAACATTCTCCACCTTGTTTTGTGCCATTCATTTATTCGACAGATAATTACTGAATATTTCCAATATGGCAGATTCTGCCTAAGACTCTGAAGATACAAAGCTGAGCAAGAAATAGTTCCCATCCTCGAGGAGCCCTTTCAGCTGGAGATACATGAGGAAACAAATAATTTCAATGCCATTTTCTTTGTTACCACTGCCACCAGCAGTTTCTTGGTCATTATTTAAAAATAAGAATGAAGCTCCTGATTGTACAAAGGACTGATTCAGGAACAAGCTAGAAATTTCAGGCAGACATGCTGATATAGGCACACATCTCTAAGGTAGTGAGCTGTTCACATCAATCGGAGGTTAAGGACAAGAGCATTTTAGCAGAAGGCGGCCAAGGTTAGTAACTAATTGGGAAGAGAGCTGGAAAAGTGATCACAGCCACAGCACAATCAGTTATTTGCCCAACCAGGAGGACCAGGCGGACCAGGAGAGGCTTGGAAGAAAAATGTTGTCAGAGACAAGGACTGACTAGTGGTACCAGCAGGTGGGACATGTTTTATGCAGAATGCTACCTGTTGCTTAAGATTTCAATGTCTGCAACATTTCTTAAAAATAGAATAGTAGCAGAAGTCATTTGCATCCATCTCCTGCTTCCAAGCAGCCATGCCTCTCTCTCAGCCATCACGAGCAGAGATGCTTGACTTGTGCTCATCAGACTTGTGGAAGGAGTTCCAAGGATCAAAAACTCTGAAAGTCAAGAAGACTGTTAAAATCTATTGCATTTCTCCCTATCCAGGGTTTAAATTGGTGAATCAATAGTGCAGTTGGCTCTTGTGGCCATACAGTCATGACATTTTGATGCTCAAAGACACCTTACAAAACATCCTTGACTCATCTTCTATCTGTGAGGAAGAACCATATATTCTTTAAATGGATCCATCTCTAGAGGAGGGGGAGGGGTATTGAATCCAGGTGATACGCCTCCTTGTATCTGCTCAGTCTGCCTTTCCCCTTTCACTTTGGGCCTCAGTTGCTTGCCCAGCTTCCTGTCCAAATGGTCCCAGGAGAGGCTCCTGTTCATATAGTTCTAAAGTTCTTGTGGATGTCCCTCTCCTGGGGACAAAGCCCAGACTTTGTTGGGCTCGCCATGGCACAAGCCACAGCAGCTCCAGACCCTGGGTCTGGAACCACAGGGCTCTGGCGATCCCAGTAGCTGCCCAGAAAGGCCTCATACCACAGCCCAAAAGTACAGGGATGATAATAGCCCATGAGGACAACTTTGACTAATAAATGACATGAGAGGCGAAGGAGCCAGCAGATAAAGTGTTGTTACTATTCCTCCTGATGGACCAATCTCAGACATAGCTTTCCCATGTGGCTTCTAAGTGATGGAGGGATGGTGCTGTGTTCTGTTGGGAAGCTGAGGCCAGTTGATAAGACACTACCCTGCCTTGGTTTCCCTTCTTTCTCTGATTCACTTCTCCCTTTCACTCTTGCTTCCCCAGGATTAAACACTCCTTGATAAGGTGTGAACACATTTTTTTCAAGTGTATCGTAGAAATCAGGGTTGACAGTTACAGATAACTCTTCATTTTGAATTTTAATTAATTTTAAACATAAGTAAGAACCAACATAGATGTCTATCAGTGAATGATTGGATAAGGAAAATGTGGTATATCTACACGATGGAATACTATTCAGCCATAAAAAAATGAAATTCTGCCATTTGCAGCAACATAGATGAGCCTGGAGAAAATTATGCTAAGTGAAACAACCCAAGTATTAAAAGAGAAATACCACATGTCCTCACTCATACGTGGGAGATGAATTCATAAGTAAACAAACAATAAAGTGAGAGAGAGAGAGAAAGAGAGGGAAACAACAATCACAACAATACATTGAACTCTTAGAAGGAGAGAACAGGACAGTGGTTACTAGAGGTGGAAAAGGGGAGGGGAATGGAAGGGGGAGGGGGTTAATGAGAAACTGGTTAATGGACAAAAAGAATGATTACGTATTACAATGATGAATAACCTAACTATCCTGATTCGACCATCACAAAGTGTACACAACTACTGACAGTCAACTCTGTACCCCACAATTATGTATAATAATAATAAAAAAAATTTTACAGGCTGTCTTGGTCAGTCTGGGCTGCTATGACAAATTAACATAGTCTGGGTACCTTATAAACAATAGAAATATATTTCTCACAGTTCTGGAGGCAGGAAGTCTGAGATCAGGGTGACAGCATGGATGGGTTCTGATCAGGACCTTTTCACCTATTTACATTCTCATATGGCCTTCCTTGGTGCCTGCATCCAGAAAGACAGAGATCTCAGGTCAGTCTCTCTTTTTATAATGACACTGATCCCATCATGGGGCTTCACTCCCAAGACCTCATCAAAACCTAATTACTTCCCAAAGGCCCCACCTCCAAATACCATCATATTGAGGATTAGGACGTCAACATATAAATTGTAGGCACAAACATTTAGTCCACAGCATAGGCCATCTCCCTGAACATTTTTGCAAAAACAACAGATTTCACCTTAAACTATTAGTGATACTCTAACTTATAGAATAGTCAGTGGCAGCAATTCGTCTATAAAATCAAGACTGGAGTTAAAGACCATCCATCTGTGGTTGGGGTCTCTTAGAGAAGTATGCTGTAGGTGTCAGCTTTAGATCAGTGGGTGTCACTGTTGGGGGGAAGGCATCAATGTTTGCAGTGAGAAAGCTCAATAAACCAAAACATAAATTCTCTGATGGAAGTGGGCTTTGTGTGTTCCCAGTCTTCAACATCTGTCCCTGCAAAACACACCATTGAAGAAAAATAAAAGGACCAATGCATCATACTGGTACATACCACTTTCCAAGCAGTCAACTGGGTATTTCCACCAAGGTATAATGTGCACCTGTTCAACAACATTTTCCTAAATGGAAACGGCAGCAAGAGGGAAACCTCGGGCCTAAACTCATCATATGTGCTCAATACTCAATGGAATGTTCAAGTTAAAATAAGGCCCCTAAAGCAGAAACTAACATTTCACTAGATGAAGTAAATTGAAGATACCTGCTGCTGAGAAATCTTTGAAGGACTTTCTGAAGTATGTAATATCAGTATAACCATATTGCCAATTTTTATTCTTGGGGAACTTAAAATGCCTTTCAGAAGCAGTAACGTCCCTAACTCTCATTCCCTGTGGACATAGGAGCAAACTAGAGCTCCTACATCCAGTCCACTATTCTCTGCTGGGGGCCGAATTTTCAGCACTAATAAAATATTTTCTTATTCCCTGATTTAGTCCCAATCCCAAGATTACTTTGCTGTAACTTTTCTTTGGCAGCTCATTTCCTTCAAGGCGTTGTTTGTTATAAAAACCAATGGGGAAATGAATAATATATAAAATTTTAAATTGACCCCTTTTCAACTCCCTCATTATGGCTCACTGTGTTTTTAGGAGCATATGTGTTAGTGGAGTGTCTGCAGTATTCATGACTTGAACTTCTAATTTATGAGCTCTTAAAGGTACACTAATCATCAGCATACTAATTATTAATATTGTGCTCTGAGGATTTTTCTCTCTGGCTCTCATTCCAGGCAAAAAGAATGCTTGTGAAAGGAATGTTTGGTGACTTTCAAGATCAGTATGGCCAGATCAGGCTGGAACATGGGCTCTGGTATTGATGTGTGAATTATAGTATCATAAGAAATTATTTACTACATGAAATACCAACCTTGACAATTTTTAAATGTTAATGACCTTATGGTGTAGATGAAAGGTTTATATTCTCCACCTAGAGATTTCAGAATTCTGTAATCTTGGCATGGGATAGCTTGATTATCTCATAAATCATTTTACTTCTCTTTTAATTATAGGTATTTATGAATTTTTATAAAATAAAATCAAAACTTTCTGGAATGTTGTATATAGTAATTGAGTCTAAATGACTGAATTTAATATGCTTGATTTACTAATTTTAAGGGAGGGCAGATTTTTCTGCTGATGCCTGGGTAAAAATGAACCAAAATACATTTTAAATAGATTATATGGATTTGTCTAAGTCAATCCAGAATGTTCAGCTGCATTTACAGGAAATCCTAATGGACCCAATAATTTGAAAGTATCATCTTTAGAGAATTAGAAAGAGTTGCCCAAGGCCCAGCTTATCCTAAGATACTTTGCCTAAGTGTTCATAAAAGTTTTAGTTTTTACTTAATTTTTATTTATTGTATCTAAAAGTTATTTTTAAAATGTTCAACTCAAAATATTCCTCATATTTGGATAATATTCCTTAGGTGTATTTTTCCTTAATTGATTGCATACTAATTTTAATATTTTAGGAGGCAAGCCTTAAAGTCCTTGTTTTAGGATATGGCGAAAACTTGCTCAAATTATTCATGTGATGTTATAATAGTTAATATATGTTAGGTACATATTATTTGTATAGATGATATCACTAAATCTGGTAGGATTCATTACCTAAACACTTGCGTAATGTAAAAAAGCTATATACTGTCCTTATTTGAAGTTACTTATGATTTCAGGAGAATTAGGGAAATATGTTACCTTATGAAAGTTGAGTACAGGGAAAAGATAGAAATTCCTTTGACTGTGCATAGTATTCAAGTTAAAATTTTCATTAACTTCTTTGAGAAACACATTTTCAGCAATGATTAAGTTGTAACATAATAAAAAAGCTAAAATAATTTAGTAATTATAGAAGATAAATTTCTAACCACCCACTAGTGTAAAGAAATGGAAAATAGACAAAAATTTCTCATGTTACCATTACCAAAGATATTCATTGTATATTTTGATATAGTTCTAGTCTACACCTAGCTTGTTTGTGTTTTTAATAGTGCAATATTGAAATATATCATTAATTCAGTTTTACATTATACTCATGCTATAAATATTTTTCCATATAATTTCAAGATATTTACATAATAAAAATGACTATAGAAAGTTACAAGATGGGACATACGTTAATAGGGACATGAAGATGTCAGGTAATTCTTCCTGCAGAAAACATTTTTTTTTTCTTGGGCCTGAAAGGTGGAAATGAATCACCCTGTTGCTAGGCAGCTGCAGTTTTGAAGCCTGCACCCCAGACCACTGAGGATCATTTGGGAGAACACATTTTTAAAAGACTCATATCTAGAATTTGCCATCTGTATATTTTCTTCAGTGTATTGTCTCTTCATGTCTTTTCCCATGTTTTAATTGATTGTTTGTTAAGGTTGTTTTGAGACTCCTTTATATATTCTAGATACGAATCCATCAGGGAAATGCAAATTAAAACCACAATGAGATATCACTATATACCTTTCAGAAAGGCTAAAATAAAGAATAACAATGCTAGATTCTAGTGAGGATGTGGAGAAAATGGATCACTCATGCTGGTGACAATGACAAATAGTAGTCACTCTGGAAAACAGTTTGGTAGTTCTTTAAAAAACTAAACATGCAATTATTATGTGACCCAGTAATTGCACTCTTGGGCATTTATCCAAGAGAAATGAAAACCTATGTTCAACAAAAAAATTTAAAAAAAACAAAAACACAAAAAACCCCACATGACCTGCACACAAATATTCATAGCAGTTTGATTCATAATGGCTAAAGATTGGAAACATTCCAGATATCTTCCAACAGGTGAATGGCTAAACAAACTATGATGTATTTATTCCAAAGAGTACTGCTAAACAATAAGAAGGAAATAGCTATTGATATATGTCACAACTTGGATAAATCTCTGAAGAACTATGCTAAGTGAAAAAAGTCAATCCCAAAATGTTATGTAATGTACAGTTCCACTCATAAAACATTTTGAAAGGACAGAATTTGAGAAATGGAATACCAATTAGTTGTTGCCACAGGTTAAGGAGGGATGAGGGAAAGAGGAAGGTGGATGTGATCATGAAAAGGTAATGAAAGAGACTGTTGTGGTGAAGGAACAGTTGAGTAGCTTGGCTGTGGGGGTAGATACGTGAACTATAGTTTTCCAAAATGTTACCACTGGGGGAAACTGAGTAATGTGTATGTGGAATCTCTCTTTATTATTCCTTACAACTTCATATAAACTTACAATTATCTAAATATACATATATTTTTAAATTGGGCTACTGTGTCTGGTATGACTGGCAAAAACTGCATGTTTATGACATTTGTATGTATGGTTTCCCCCAACTGAATTACCCTAACTTTCCTTACCAGTTGGAAGAAGCAGATGATAACATTTAGAGCACAGGAAAGTTGAATCTTTAAAGAGGAAGTTTGGGAAGTGAGAATGCTGCAGAAGTACTGAAGAGCTCCTTAAGTACCTGGCTATCCCCAAAACGACATATGCTTGGAATGTGGGATTCCAGAAAAAAATGAAATAGAAACTAGAGATTCAGCCATTCTTAAAATTCAGAACTACTTCCGGTAAGGTTTGTGAGTTTGCTGCATTTTTGACTGAGTGTATTCTCCAAATTACACACAATTCAAGTGGCAGAAAGTAGAACCCTACCAACAATGTATCAGAAGTATGAAGTTGAGAATGGAAAATCAACTAGAAATTTAGAGGAGAACATCACAGAGAGGGCTGGCTGGTTAGCTCACTTGGTTAGAATGTGGTGCTGATAAAAACAAGGTCAAGGGGTCAAGGGGTTCATTTTTCACTGGCCAGCTGCCAAAAAAAAAAAAAAAACCACAGAGAGTATGAACCCTAAAATCTGAGTATAAAGTCTTTCCAGATCTTTGGATAACAGCTAAACTATGTAGGCACAGGGAGATTCCTGGGGATCAAGCCATACAAGCAGCAGCTGGAAGCCAAAAGAAAGCTAATCAAACACCAGCTGCTGCACATGGTGGGGAAGACCATTTTCACAGTTTGATTCTAGACAAATTGAATTGCCTACTAGAACAAAAATAAAACAAACAAATTGATAATCCTCAGAATATTTCAGAGTCACTACAAGGTTTAATTTACAACATTTACTTTCAAACCAAAAAGTACTAGATATGCAAAGAAGTAGGAAAGTGCTTCATTGCTTAAGCATTAGTGACAGTCAACAGAAACTGACACCACGTGGGCCTTGATGATGTATAGAGCAAACAAAGAATTCAAAGAGGCAATTTAAAATACATTCAGATAATTAAAGGAAAATATAACATTAATAAGTAAACAGATAAGAAATTTCAACATAGAAATCTAAGCAGTCAGAAAGAAATGAATGGAAATTCTAGAACTATAAACTACAATACTGGAAATAAAAAACTCACTATGTAGGCTCAACAGCAGATTTGAAATGACAGAAGAAAAAATAAGTGAAATTAGAGGTAGATCAATAGAAATCATCGAATTTGAATAACATGGAAAAAATTTAGCAAAAATGAACAAAACTGCAGAAAACTGTGTGAAAATAACAAATAGTTCAATATGTGTGCAAATGGGGTCCCACATGGTGAAAAAGGAGAGAAAAAGGCAAGAAATATTTGAAGGAAAAATGGCCAAAATTTTCTCAAATTTTTTAAAGAAAATCCACTAACTTAGAGATCCAAGAAGTTCAATGAAACCCAAATAAGATAAACATACATACATACAACCAACAATCCAATCTCAGTACACTGTAGTAAAACACCTAAAAACCAAATATATACAGAAAACTTGAAAGCAGTAAGAGAAAAATAACACATTGCATGCAGAGGACCAACAATATGATCAAAGTTGATTTATCACCAGAAATGATATAGTCCAAAAGATATTAGAGTTATTTAACATGCTGAGTTATTAAAAAACAAAAACAAGGGCCGGCCCGGTGGCGCGCTGGATAGTGCGCCGCTTGGGAAGCGCGGTGGCGCTCCCGCCCGAGGGTTCGGATCCCACATAGAGACCGGTTCCCGCTCACTGGCTGAGCGAGGCGCGGGAGCAACACCAAGGGTTGCAATCCCGTTGCCGGTCCCTGGTCCGGTACAGGGGCAACACTGAGGGTTGCGATCCGTTGCCGGACACGGAAAAAGACAAAAGACAAAAAAAAAAAAAAAATCAATGGCTCTAAGATTTCTATAACTAATGCAACTATTAAACAAGTATGAAAATTAAATAGAATTTTTGAGGCAAAAACCTAGAAAATTCATAGGTAGCAGACTGGCAGTACAAGAAAGAAACTAATGAAACTTCTCTCTAAGTGCAAGGGAAATGACACCAGATGTTAACATGGATATGCAGAAAGAAACAAGAAGCACTGGAAAAGATACGTATATGGTGAGATATAAATGGTTATACAAATATTTTTCTCTTTTCTTATATTAAAAAAGGCATTGCCCAATTTATAAAGTACCGTGATACGATATAGATGGCAATAACAGCACAAAAGATGAAGGGTAGATGAAACTCTACTGTTTCAAGCTTCCAGAACTTTAATAAAAGTAATAATTCAATATTAAATCTAAGTAGATTACCATGAGTTAACAACGCATGTTGTTATCTCTAGGCAACCACTAAAAAATAATGCAAAGTCATGTAGTTAAAAGCTAATAGATATTAAAATGACATACTAAAATATTTGTGGAAAAGCAAAGAAGATAGGAAAGGAGGAAGACAGTAATAAAAAAGGGTATGAAACAAATAGAAAAAAAAGCACAATAGCAGACTAAAATTCTTTTTTATAATAGTCATGTTAAGTATAATTAGATCATATATTGTAACTAAAAGGCAAATATTTATGGATTGAATTAAAAAAACCAAGATCTGTCTATGAGTTGTACTTTAAATACAGACACAAAAAAATGAATGTAGAAAGATGAAAAGTGATACATTATCAAATAATAAGCATAAGAGGAGGGACTGGAAGGAAGGATGTGGTAACAGAACAGGTTGAAGAGTGCAGGTTTCCCATCTGTGCTGTGTGAAAAGTGTCCTCTGCCCAAGAGGCAGGGTCCAAAGGCAGAACTAACTGCTCCTGGCAGTCTTTGATCTCAGGATGCTGCTGGGGTGGGCCTGAATCCTCTTGACACTCTGTTTAAGCCTTGAGGGGCAAGAAAACTCTTACACCATCAACAGCACCTGCATGAAGATCCTGCTGAACTGGATGGTACAGAATGGGCAGAACCTGGCCCTGAAGAGCATCATGGATGTCAGCACAAGCTTGCATGTCAAACCTCAGCACCTGATGTTATTCTATAAAAACAATGTGCTGTTTTATTTCTCCATAGAGAACACAGAATTTTTTTTTTTCTATTCTGCAAGCTTGGGTTTATGATTCAGGGAAATACAAATGCACTGTGATTCGGAACAAGGAGAAAAACATTACAGAATATCATGTGCTGGTGAAAG
>NW_007737313.1:19652-21588 GCF_000696425.1 Galeopterus variegatus | reverse complement strand
TTATTAAAAAGACCAAGAACAACAAATGCTGGTGAGGATGTGGGGAAAAGGGAACTCTTTTACACTGTTGGTGGGAATGTAAATTAGTACAGCCATGATAGAAAACAGTACGCAGGTTTCTCAAAAACTACAGATAGAACTACCATATGATCCTGCAATTCTACTACTGGGCATATATCCAAAGGAATGGAAATCATCATGTTGAAGGGACACCTGCACTCCCATGTTCATCACAGCTCTATTTACTGTGTAAATGTATACACAACCAAAATATGGAACCAATGTTAAGTGTCCATTGACGGACAACTGCATAAGGAAAACAGGTATATATACACAACAGAATACTACTCAGCCATAAAAAAAGGATGAAATTCTTCCATTTGAAGCAACAGGGATGAGTCTGGAGAAAATTGTATTAAGTGAAATAAGCCAGACAAGGAAAGAGAAATACTGCATGTTCTCACTTATAACTGGGTGCTAAGAAAGAAAGACCAAAACAATACATTGAACTTTCAGAAGGGGTAAACAAACCTAAGGATTCGGATACTAGAGATAGGGGGAAGGTGGAGCTGGGTTGGGGGGGTTGGGGAGGGATAGGTTGAGTAAAGGGCATAAAGAAAAAACATGATTTGTAATAATAATATGCTTACAATAAATAATTTTGAAAAACCAAAACAAACAAGAAAAACTTTCACAAAATACTTACCCTTAATATATATGATGCATTTTGATATTTTCTATTCTGTTCTATTGCAGTCTTTTAAAACACTGTTCTCACTAGGTTGATTCATTGTGTGACCTCCAGTTTTGAAACATTGCTTTAAGCCAATGAAGGCCAGACACCAGGAAGTGGGGTCTGGAGGGGATCATGAGGGAAGGCAAGCCCAGTCCTCACCCTTTGTCTCCTACATGTGATGAGGGACTCTCCCCTGTTCTACTTCCAACACAGTCACCATCCAAGACATTGAACAAATGGGAAACAAATGAGGTGACCTAAGAAATGCTCTTAGGAGGAGAGAAAGAAGCAAGAGCAGAAGAAAGCCTGGGGCGATTGCCCAGGACAAATAAGCCTGGCCAGGTAACCAGCAGCTCCCAGAGACCTGTGGGGGTGGGTGGGACTGATGAAGCCAGAGGCAGGGGAAACACACTGTAATGCAGATAGCCTCAAATATTTTCAAAGTAGAAGCCCTAATTTTTTTTTTTTTTTTGGTGGGGGGATGAAAAATTGCAATTTATTGAAACTCAACTCAAAAAANCCAACACATTTACATAAGTGAAACCCTTGAACTAGAAATGAAATGTGTCAAGCAAAAAAAAAGAGAGAGGACTTCTCTGAACCAGAATTTTGTGATGCTAGAATTCCCCAATTGAGGAACAGGAGCATGTTTTAATATTCTAATGTCAAGCTGTGGTCATTTCTGTGATCCGGGTGGACATCTCAGAATTCACTGGGGTGACCTGGTCACCACAAGGGGCCAGAGTCCTGCTATTCTTTTCTTCATGGTGTGCTGGTTTGGTATGGGGAGAAAGAACCTGGAATTGGAAAGGGGCTGGGGCCTTCTGGCTGGACGGCAGTTCTCAGGACTTAAGACCTATTGTTAATCACTTTAACACTTTAAGTCAGTATTTTTTGAACTCTTTTGAGTGTGACACTGTTTAAAAAAACCAAATTATCTATCTATCTATCTATCTATCTATCTATCTATCTATCTATCTATCTATTTATATATATATCTCCCCCAAAACAAACTTTCACAAACATACTTGGAATGGTATGAATAAGACCCCAAAAGCACAAGCAATAAAAGAAAAAATAAACAAATGGGACTATATCAAATTAAAAGGAACAATCAACAGAGCAGAAAGACAACCTACAGAATGGGAGAAAATATTTGCATGCTATATATCCAACAAGGGATTAATATCCAGAATATAT
>NW_007737313.1:16899-17826 GCF_000696425.1 Galeopterus variegatus | reverse complement strand
GAAACTTAGAATTTTACTGTAGGGATGTGCTGTGATTTATTGCCCTCATTTTCTATTGATGGATATTTAAGTATTTTCCATTTTCTGCTATTAAAACAATCCCACAACTTACATTCTTGTGTACTTTTGCAAGTGTTTTATTATTATTACTTATGGGGTTAATTCCTCATGGTAAAATTGTTGATTCAAATGTTTTGTGCATTTTCAATATTGATAGATATTGCCAAAGTGCTCCTCCAAATGGTTCAATATTCCATCAGTAGTAAAAAGTGTTAATTTTCTCACATTCTTAGTAACAGATTATTTTCAATGTTTTATTATTTTTCCCAATCTAATTGAGGCACAATGATATGTCATTGTTTTGTGATTTGTATTTCTTTAGGTTTTAGTGACATTTAGTATGTTTCTTATCTTTATTGATCTATTACTCTTTCGATTGATTTGTTTGAGCTTTTGGTATATTATAGGAATTAGTGCTTTGTCAGAGGTACTATGCATAAAAAAAAAATAAAAGAAAAAAAGAAAAAGAAAAAGAAAAGAAAGAAGAAGGACTCAATATACTAATGACATAAATTACAATTAAGATAAAGAGTGTTAGGAGAGACAAAGAGGGATATTTGATCCAAAAATAAGATCAGTACAGCAGGAAGATAAAACAATTATAGAAGTCTATATACCCAATAACAGAGCTCCTCAATGCATAAAGCAAAACTGACAGAACTGAAAAGATAATAGACAATTTAGCAATTATTAGCAAGTATAGTTAGAAGTTTCAAAACTCCTCTCTTGGTAATTGATAGGACAAATAGTTAAAAATCAGTAAGGATATTAAAAACTTGGACAACAGTATCAGCCAATGTGACCAAATTCACATTTATAAAACAGCCCATACCTAAACAGCATAATATATGTTATTTTTTTTTTTTT
>NW_007737313.1:11712-15831 GCF_000696425.1 Galeopterus variegatus | reverse complement strand
CGGGAACCGGTCTGTATGTGGGATCTGAACCCTCGGCGGGAGCGACGCCGCGCTCCCAAGCAGCGCACTGTAGCAGTGCGCCACCGGGCCAGCCCATTTTTTTTTTTCATAAACACATGAAACATTCACCAAAACACATCAAAGGCAAAGCCATAAAACAAGTGTCAATAAACACAAAAATATATAAATCATACACAGTGTGTTTTCTATTACAGAATTAAATTAGATATCAATAACTGAAGGACATCTGAAAAGTCATCCAAATATTTGTAAAATAAGCAATACATTTATAAATAACCCATAGTTCAAAAAGAAAAAACAAATTCCACTTCTGGGTGTATACTCCAAAGAATTGAAAGCAGGGACTTGAAGAGAGATTTGTACACCCACTTTCATAGCAGCAATATTCACAAGGGCTAAAAGGTGGTAACAACCCAAATGTCTACTGACAGTTGAACGGATAAACAAAATGTGGTATTCCATACAATGGAATATTATTCAGTGTAAAAGTGAAGAAAATTCTTACACATGCTACAACATAAACCTTGAAGACAATATGCTAAGTGAAATAAGCCAGACAAAAAAAGGACTAATATTGTATAATTCCATTTATTTAAGATACCTATAGTAGTCAAATTTATATGGACAGAAAGTAGAATAGTGGTTGCCAGGGGATGGTGGGAGAAGTTAATGGGGAGTTGCTGTTTAGTGGGTACAGAGCTTCAGTCTAGGAAGATGGGAAGGTTTTGGAAATGAATGGTGGTGATGGTTGTGCAACAGTGTGAATGTACTTAATGCCACTGAATTATACACTTAAAAATGGTTAAAATGGTACATTTTATGTTATGTATACTTTACCAAAAAAAAAGAAGTTATGAGAAAAATTACAAAATATTTTGAATGAAATATAAATGCAAATAAAACATATTGAATTTTGTGGATTGCAGCTAAAGCAGTGCTCAGCAGTACTTTTATAGATATAATGCTTGTATCTAAAAGAAGAAACGTCTCAAATCAAGATCTAGACTTGCACCATAGGAAGCTAGCAAAAAAAGCAAACTAAACTCAGTAAGTAGAAGAAATACAATGGTAAAAGAGCAGAAATCAGTGAAAGGAAATATTATGAACAATTTTATGCCGATAAATTTGACACTTTAGATGTAATGGACATATATCTTGAAAAACGCAATGTACCAAGTAGCCTCAAGAAGAAATAGAGCACCCGAAAAACCCTATGTCAGCTAAAGACATTGAGTTTGTAATTTAAAAATATTTCAAGAAAGAAAACTGTGGGCCCACGTGGTTTCACTAGTGAAGTCTATCAGACATTTAATAAAGTGAGTATGCCAATCTTGCAAAAGCTCTTTCAGAAAGAAGAGCTTCCCAGCATATTTTTTGGAGCCTGTATTACACTGATACCAAAACTAGATTAAGGGATCCCAAGAATAGAAAACTATAGACCACCATCTCTCATGACTATAGATGCAAACATCTTTAACACAGTATTAGCAAATCAAATTTAACATTATATAAAAAAATATTTTATAACAAACAAGAGGGTTTTATCCCAGGAATTTAAGACTTGCTTAACATTCAAATATCACTCAATGTAATTTATTATATTAATGGAATAAAAGAGAAAAACTTTTTGGCCATTTCAACAGCAGGAGGAAAAAAATTAAGACCTACTCATGATAAAAACTTCAGGAAACCAACATTAGAAAAATACTTTCTCAATTTGGTAAAGTGCATGTATAAAAAATTCATAGTAAACATCATACTGAGTAAAAGACTAAATGTGCTTTACCAAAAATCTGGAGTAACTCAAAAGTGTCTGCTTTTACCACTTCTATTCAGTATGGATCTTGAGGTTCAAATCAGTGTAATAACAAAAGAAAAAGAAATAAGATGTATACAAATTGGAAAGAAAGGAGAAAAACTGTCTTTATTTGCAGATGACATTGTTACATATGTAGAAAATCATAAGGAATGTATTTTAAAAGCTATTAGAACAAGTGAATTTGGTAACTCCAGAGGGCATGAGGTAAATACAGAAGAAAGAACTGTATTCCTAAGACCACTAAGGAACAACTGGAAAATGAAATTAAAAATACAATTGCATTTATGAAGGTACTTTAAAAAGTTCATGGAAAGATTTGTATTATCTTTTAATTCTATTTTTGCACAAACTTTTTAAAGTACTTTCATACAATGGTACCCAATAACTAGATCCCTTAGGAATAAATTTAACAAAGATGTGTAAGATCTGTATACTAAATATTGTAAAACATTGCTGAGATAAAATGAAGATCTAAATAAATATATAGAGAGATCATCAGTGTTCACAGGTCTGAAGACTCAATGTTAATATGTCCATTCTCCAATTGGTATATAAATCCAATGACATTCCTATAAAAATTCCATCAGGATTTCTATAGAAAGTGACAAATTGTTTCTAAAATTTATAAGGAAATACAAAGGATCTGTAATTGCCACACAATTTTGAAAAAGGACAAAGCTGAAAGACTTACACTGATTTCAAGCTTAGTATAAATCTATAGTGAACAAGACAGAGTGGTCTTATCTAAAAAATAGATAGATCAGAGGAACAGAACAGAGTCCAGAAATAGAGCGATGCATAGAGGGTCAATTGATTTTCAATAGAGGTGCCAAGTTAGTTCAATGGGAAAAGGAGAGTCTTTTCAATATATGGTGCTGGTACAGCTGATGTTGTAGGCAAAATAATGTATTAACTCTCACCCTCAAAAAGGTCCACATTCCAGTCCCCAGAACCTGTGGATATGTTTGGTTATATAGCAAAGAGGAATGAAGTTTACTAATCAGCTAACCTTAACATAAGAAGATTATACTGGATTATCCAGGAAGGCCCAAGGTAATAACTAGTGTCCTTAAGAGGGGAAGAGCGGGGAAGAAGAAAACCAGAGAGATGGCAGAGTGATAAAGACGGGGCCCAATACTGTTGATTTTAAAGATGGAGGAAGGGAGTCATGAGTCAAAGGTTGTGGGCTGCCTCTAGCAGCTAGAAAGGGCAAGGAAATGGATTCTATCCTAGAGCCCCCAGAAAGCAATGCAGTCTGGCCGACAGCTTGACTTTGACTCATTGAGATCTATGTTGGACTTCTAACCTACAAAACTGTGAGATAATAAATTTGCATTGCTTTAAAGCAGTAAGTTTGTGTTACTTTGCTATAGCAGCCATAGAAAAGTAATATGATCGAACATCTGTATGGGATGGGAGGGATCTCAACCATTATTTTANGTTATATAGCAAAGAGGAATGAAGTTTACTAATCAGCTAACCTTAACATAAGAAGATTATATTGGATTATCCAGGAAGGCCCAAGGTAATAACAAATGTCCTTAAGAGGGGAAGAGCGGGGAAGAAGAAAACCAGAGAGATGGCAGAGTGATAAAGACGGGGCCCAATACTGTTGATTTTAAAGATGGAGGAAGGGAGTCATGAGTCAAAGGTTGTGGGCTGCCTCTAGCAGCTAGAAAGGGCAAGGAAATGGATTCTATCCTAGAGCCCCCAGAAAGCAATGCAGTCTGGCCGACAGCTTGACTTTGACTCATTGAGATCTACGTTGGACTTCTAACCTACAAAACTGTGAGATAATAAATTTGCATTGCTTTAAAGCAGTAAGTTTGTGTTACTTTGCTATAGCAGCCATAGAAAAGTAATATGATCGAACATCTGTATGGGATGGGAGGGATCTCAACCATTATTTTATACCATTTACAAATTAAATGGAAGTGAATCATAAATCTAAACATAAAACCTAAAACTGTAAAACATCAAGACAAAACCAGGAGAAAATCTTTTGCATTGTTGGTTTAACCAAAGATATCAAAAGTATAATACAAAAAGCATAAACCAGAAAAGAAAAAATTGATAAACTGAACTTTACCAACATTTAAAACAATTTATCTTTGAAAGACTCTGTTAAGAAAAGAAAAAGGTAATTGACAGGTTGGTAGAAAATATTTGCAAAACCGTATATCTGACTAAGGACTTGTATCCAGAACATGTGAAGAACTTTTACCACTCAGTAAGAAAACAAGCAACACAACAAAAAATGGGCAAAGATTTGAAAAGAC
>NW_007737313.1:8267-10540 GCF_000696425.1 Galeopterus variegatus | reverse complement strand
AGACTACTTTCAATATGGATGACTTATTGTTATGCTGAATGATAAGGTATAGATACAAAAGATTGTGTATTTTATGGTCTCATTCATATGAAATTCTACAAAAGGGAAAACTGTAGTAACAGAAAACGTATTGGTGATTGCAAGAGGTGAGAGGAGGGAATTGATTGCAAAGGGGCAAGAGAAAACTCACTGAGGTGAGAGAAATGTTCTCTGTCTTAGGTGGGGATAGTTATAAGGTTGTATACTTTGGGCAAATCTCCTTGAACTGTGCACTTAAAATGGGTGCGTGTAAATTACAATTTAAGGAATATCTTAAACTATTAAAATATAATGTCCTTATAATATTTATCATGTTTATGCTCTGATTTAATTAACATTAATAACTAAATAACTTTTACCGAGTTACTACTAGTGGATTAGTACTTCTTGAGTTTACCTTTTTAAATTATGAGACTGTATGATCCTCAGCTGCTTTATGGAAGTATGGGAAATAACCAAGATTGATTATTCAAAATACATCAACTAGTGTGGCATGGGAACCAGTCAATTGAAAGGGGCATTGGCCAACTACAAAAAGTCCTGGTATAAATAGCTGAGATAGGTGAACTGGTAAACAATTGTGTATCATTCCTGGAAATAATAACAATAGTGTCTACCTCCATATTGTCATAAGGATAAAATGAAATGAGGCATGTGAAATGCTCAGCACTGTGCTTGACACATAATTAACCCTCAATGCAAAGCAACTGTTACCATGCACAAAATCTGAGCCTTTTCCATAGTGGAACGTGCATTGAGAGAGCAGTAGTCAAATGTTGTTCCTGCCTGTACAGTGTATCTTCCTCTTTCTTCAGATAACAAAGTATTCTATTTTTACTTAGAGCATCTGCCCTTCTTCCAGTCAATGGAGTCCTCGTGAGGTAGTTAAGTCCCCACAGGCACTCAGGTGGGGCCAGTAAGGATATTTGATCTCTAGGCTGCAGTGATTAAGTCAAGAAGGGGCCTTGGATCCAAGGCAGGCCAGTTAGAAACTTACTTGAGGCTTAGTAGCTCAGTGATCAAGGTGAAGTTTGGGGGTTACCTGTTGCTGTTTTCTGTGCCTTGTGGAAAAGCCAGCCTGAGAAGGAAGCTCACACACCATGGGAAGAAAAATTAAAAGCTGAGTGCTGCAGAGCACTAGGGACATTGTGCTTCTGGAGTTAGCTGAACCCCTGACTTTCTAGTTTTCCAAGTGAATAAAATACCTCCTCAATACCCTCTTTGCTAGTTTGATTGGGTTTCTGCCATTTGTAACCAAAAAGAGTTCAGTGTTTCAAACATTGGTTTTAGCAGGAACCTTTTTTCAAGCACATAATTGTTTTTATTTCTTATGGTTCATATTTTCTTATTTACTTGAAATGTTAATTCTCATGATTCATTAATGGTAGCAAATTTTGAATATTGCATGATAAACCATATTTAAATGTTGTGGGGCCATTGTGTACGAGGCTATCTGATGTTTCTGACATTCAGGCCCATTGGGACACTGTGTGTCATTTGAACAGGCAATGGAGACACCCTTGGCCAGTCCTTTGGAACAAACCATGACAAATTTTGGAGAGTTTTAAATATTTATTTAAATTTAGGCACACTGTGTTGATAGTTCTAAAATCTTGGAAAGCTCTCATTCATGATATTTACAACACTTCATTTATGAATTTTCTTTAAAAATTCTTATTCGTGAACATACTGATAATCCTTCCTTTCCCTTTAGGAAACTTTGGCATTTGAATTCTGTTCCTGCTATTTACTGGCTGTGAGACCCTGAGCAAGTTTCCCAATCTCTTTGTGTGGGTCCCTTGTCTCTAAAATAGGGGTGAGAGTCATCCGTATTTTGCAAAATGTTGTAGGGATTAAATGAAGTAATATATGTAAAGGGCTTAGAATGTACCTGAAATTTAGCTAGTGCTAGGGAAGCGTTTGCTGTTATTATTATAATCCATTTTCCTTGTTAAATCTCTGTTTTGATAGGGTGAGGAAGAGTGTGTAAGACATAAATGTAAAAAAAATTATCACAGTCATTAATGATATTAATGAATTAATTATATTGACCAGACTAGAAATTTAGTATGTATAATAAGGTTACTCATTCCAAATGCATCTTTCTCAGCAAGTGTCTTGCCTACGGTAAATACTCAATACTGGTTGAATGAAATTGATCCCCAATAGGTCATAATGCAAGCACACACAATAATCTTGTTTACCTATGACACTGGGAAGTCCACGTCCTCATA
>NW_007737313.1:5861-7267 GCF_000696425.1 Galeopterus variegatus | reverse complement strand
TAAAAATTTCTAAATAATATCTACAATATACCACTAGGATATGCAATGGATTTTTCAATAGCATAAAAATTAAGGATTTGATCAGAATTGTCTAAGTGTTATGATCTTTGGTAAACACCTGATAGATACCCAAATTTCTTTTTCTTGCTAAATGTGTAAAATAGTCCATATTTACAGTGATTTAAAGTCAAGTCAGGATTTGAGGATTTACAAGGCCCTCCTGTAAGCAGCAATAAGAAATAATGAGGGAAATAATGAATGCATCACTTGTGGTTCACTATACAGTGGCAAAGTGAATCTCCCCTACTGTAAAGTATAGCAAGCAATTATTTAAAATAAAGAACAAGAAAGTTCAGTGACACTAACAATATACAGACTTGGTACAGTGCTTCTAATTTTTTTCTCACTGTTTGGGCTCTAGGCGACAGCAGTGGGGATTATAATGGCATTTTCAAAAATGCTGGTATGATTTCAGAGGCAACTTCCACAATACGGAGAAGTCACAACTTTCACCATCAGTTGAAACTACAGGGTCTGATCTCGCCTCCTCTAAGTTACATAATTCTCATTTTATGTTAATAGAAGTTATGCCTTTGCGAAGAGTAGGTTTCTGAATTATAGTCTCTTCTTGAAGAGTTATGAGTGTAACCTCCATTAACACTGAGACATGTTAAAAAGGCAACTCTTTGAATGTTAAGATAAAAATATGTCCCCCTAGTGGAGGGTTATATTTTATTTGTAGCTGAGTAATTTTGACTCAAGTGACCTATATTGAGAAATAGATTTAGTAGTGGAAAGAATGTAGATTGATGGATCCCTGCCCGACAGGAACAGAAAGTTCAGTGCATTAGCAGTAGCTAGTTGAGTATAGGACACGATGTTATTCCCAGAATTATCAGGAAGCAAAAACATAACAGAGGGGAACAAATAGTGGGAACTGTTTTCCACTCCCACCTTCCCGGATGTTCAAGTTAATGTGTCCTTAGATGAAGTTTTTGGATCAGATTTCTCTTTTGAAAAAGTTCAGTGTTTTACAGCCTCTCTTCCAGAGAAAAACCAAAAGCCTGTGTTGATTTCTGTAACAATCACTGTGTCCTCAGGATATAATTCTCTGAAGCCTNGTAAGTGAGAGCTAAGAGAGAAAGAAGAAAGGAAAGAAAGACCACAGTGGTGTGCTGGACTTGCAGAGGGAGAGAACAAAGCTAGGGATACAAAGTAGAGTGAAGGGGAAAGGGGGAGGCGGAGGGAGGTTGGGGATAATTGGGTGGGAGACACAGGGTACAATCGCAATTTGTAGTAATGGGTATGCTGCCGGTATGGATCTGGCCTTCACATCTTGGGCACGAGGGGTGACAATCAGTTTTGTGTCTCATGAATATTCACAACCAACCAACCAACCAACCAAC
>NW_007737313.1:0-887 GCF_000696425.1 Galeopterus variegatus | reverse complement strand
AGTTGTACAGAAAATCTGAAGCTTTTAAACAGTCTTCCAGACACTGCAGGACCTGCTGTCATAGTCACTCAATAGCATTAACTTCTATTTACCCTGACTTGGGCTCATCTCATTTCTGGTCTCTGTTTTAAAATCTATGTACTCAGTACTGATATAATATAATTTTCAGGATAAACTATAAAAAGTAAAGGAGCAAGAAGAGGAAAAAATATATGAGGGTACTTCAAAAGGTTCACGAAAAAATTTGTATTATATTTAAATTTTATTTTGTCCACAGACTTTTTGAAGTAACCTTGTACATACATACATATAAATACACATACACATACATACACTGTTTCATATACAATGTGTATTTCATATACAATATGTACACAAAACAGGTACAATATCTCTAGAAGGATACATAGTAAATCAGCAATGACACTGCCTTTCAAATGGGACAAGGGAAGAAGATAAATTCAATTTTTCACTCTCTGTTCATTTTCACCTATTTAAATTTTAAAATATTAAAAGTATCTTTTCTTCCAGCAATCCCACTTCTGGGTATATACCCAGAGGAATGGAAATCATCATGTCAAAGGGATACCTGCATTCTCATGTTCACAGCTCTGTTTGCAATAGCCAGAACGTGGAACCAACCTAAGTGTCCATTGAGGGATGATTAGATAAGGAAACTGTGGTATATACACACCATGGAATACTACTCTGCCATAAAAAAGAATGAAATTCTCCCATTTGCAACAACATGGATGAGCTTGGGGAAACTTACATTGAGTAAAGTAAGCAAAACACAGAGGGATAAATATCACATGTGTACTTACTCGTAAGTGAGAGCTAAGAGAGAAAGAAGAAAGGAAAGAAAGACCACAGTGGTGTGCTGGACT
>NW_007737312.1:52472-54495 GCF_000696425.1 Galeopterus variegatus | reverse complement strand
TTTTGCAATTTCAAAGTATCATTACAAAGCGATTATAAGGAACGTTCGGGCCGCTGAACTGAGGCATGGCCGAGCGCATTTGCTCACGGCACCGAGCACCCCGGTGAAGCTGCCTGCCACTCCCAGGACGTGGCTCAGACCCCTGCGCAGCGGTGCCCACCGCTCAACCCTGCCCTACCGATGACGCGCAGACCCGACCTCATCCGCCCTTCTCCAAAATCCCTCATTTTTCTTTTTGATAAGAGCCATTTTTACAGCTCAGAGGTGATGATCTCATTGTGGTTTTAATTTGTATTTCCCTTAATATTAGTGATGTTGAGCATTTTTTTGTGTACCTGTTGGACTTTTATGTGTCTTCCTTGAGAAATGTCTATGTAAGTTCCTTTGCCCATTATTAAAAATAGGGTTGTTTTCTTTTGAGTTGAGTTCCTTATATATTTTTGATATTAACCCCTTATCAGATGTATGGGTTAAAAATATTTTCTCCCATTCTGTAGGTTGTCTCTTTATTCTGTTGATTGTTTCCTTTGCTGTGCAGAAGCTTTTTAATGTAATCCCATTTGTCTATTTTTGCTTTTGTTGCCTGTGCCTTTGGGGTGATAGCCAAGGAATATTCTCCTAGAACAATGTCATGGAATTTCCGCCCCTATGTTTTCTTCTAATAGATTTACAGTTTCAGGTCTTACGTTTAAGGCTTTAACCCATCTTAAGTTGATTTTTGGATATGAGGTGAGATAAAGGTCCAATTTTATTCTTTTGTATTTGAATATGTAGCTTTCCTGGTACCTTTCATTGAAGAGACTGTCCTTTTTTCATTGCATGTTCTTGGCATCTTTGTTGAAAATCAATTGACATGCGCAAATTTAGTTTTTGGCTGTTGCTTCTGTTGGTCTAAGTGTCTGTTTTTGTGCCACCAGCGTGCTGTTTTGATTAGTATTGCTGTGCAGTGCATTTAAAAACCCAGTAATGTGATGCCTCCACTGTTGTTCTTTTTTTTATCAAGATTGCTTTGGCTATTTGGAGTCTTTTGTGGTATCATACAAATTGGGGATTTTTTTTTTTTCCTGGCTCCTTCCCTACTTTGTTTCACTCACTTATTTCCACCTAATAAGATTGTTGTATGTTTTACAATCTTGGCATCTACTTCTCCAAGGACTGGTTTAATAATAGTTGTGAAAGTGGACTGAGAAAACAGGAAGAAAGATGGAGATTTGGGATTGACTCGCCCATGACTTTACAAGCAAAAAGGATGGTTTTCTCACTGGTATTTGGGGCACAGAGGTGGTTCAGTTGCTACTTATTTTACTGGTTGGGGACCTGGAAAAATTTACCAGTGAAGAGAAATGCTATGGCAGGTGCAGTGATACAGATATTTGAAAAATATGAGGAGAAAATACCTGCAAAGAACAGAGTTGGCTGCTTACTAAGTTTTATTGAGTTCTTGCATAAGGAAAATGAAAGGATAAAAGCCAATGTAAGACAGTTAATGGCTAAATGTGAGGGCCAGAGTGTGTTGGTTGTGGTTGTAGCATATAAAGAAGTCCTCATTGTGTGTAGTGGAAGAGAAGACACAATCGAATAGCAGCCTTTAGACATATTTGTAAGCATTGAAGAGCTCTAGACACATTTGAATGCTCTGTCACAAATCTGTTATGCTAAGATCAGAGCCTTGGTAAGAAAAACTTGGGATCCTAGAAACTGGTATGGAGACATCTGGACCACAACATCTCAGGAATCTTGGATATGTAGAAGTGGCCCACTCTTTCCTAATAAGAGCTAGCTCAGAGCCTTTACTAAGACCATCAGGAATTTGCTGGTGAGGTGGGCACTGAAAATACTAAGTGGCAGCTCTCTCCTTAGGTAAGGGATGACAGAGAACAGGTATCCCACTGTTGTGGTTAAAAGCTTAAAACTCTAGATCCAGAGGTTTTATTTCCACCTCTGTGACTTATTAATTATGTTATCTCAACAAGTTTCTTAACCTTGTCATGCCTCAGATTTCTTGCTGGTAAATGGAAACACA
>NW_007737312.1:50454-51587 GCF_000696425.1 Galeopterus variegatus | reverse complement strand
ATCTCAACAAGTTTCTTAACCTTGTCATGCCTCAGATTTCTTGCTGGTAAATGGAAACACACAGTAACTGTATCTACCTCAGAGGGTTGTTATGAGAATTACACGAGTTAATATTTGTAAATAACTTAAAACAAGTCTTGGCACATAGTAAGAATTTCATTCATACTTGCAGATGAAATGATAGGTGGGGAATCAGAAGTCTAGATAAGGAGGTATAAGGAAGAAATAGAAGTCTCTTCACTGTAAAATGAAATAATGATAGCCTTTATCCACACAGATTTATTATAGAGAGATGCTCATTCTTTTCATCCACACAGTAACACATATTTTGTGTTTTACCTAGAAGAATAACATGCATCTCATACCTTAATACATTCAAGATGGAACACTGTATTTCTACCTCATCTTGATTCCTTCCTTCAGTCTTTTCTATGTGGATTAAGGCCATCATAATATAGCTAGTCATTCAGTCCAAAGCTCTTCAATCTAGATACATATTTCCAAGCTAACAGAAATTATTTTGTATGTCCTTATCCTGTTATCAACCTTGTTCAAACTTCCTAATATTTTATGGTCTATTTCAGTAGCTTTTTAATGGTTCTCTTTCCCTTATAAGCCTTATTTCACTTTGTAGTCCTCAAAAAACTTTTATAAACATGAACTTCATATTGTCATTCCCCTAGTTAATTTTGTCAATGATCTCTGATTGCTCTTAGTTTGAATTCCAGATGTTTTACCAAGGCAGCTTTCTATAACTTGGTCCATACCTACCTGTAAATTTTCTTCTCATGTAATTTCTTTCCATGCACACACACTCCTGGCACACAGAACATATTTCTCTTCTTCCAACACACCTTGCCCTTTCTCACTGCAGAGGCTTTGCAGTAGCTTGGTCCTCTATTTGGAATGACCAGCTGCTTGCTTGTTCCGTGGCCAACTCAGTCTTACTCATCCTGTCTCAGCTCCAGTATTGTACCCTAACAGAGACTCTAAAGTATGCACCAATGCACCCCCTTAGATTCCTTCATAAGAACCCACCTCCTGGTCAGTCTTGTGAGATTAGTATGTTTTTCATTTTACTTTATCCTTTTGCAATTACAGCCCATTTTTCATCATACCTTATAAATGATTGT
>NW_007737312.1:32813-50055 GCF_000696425.1 Galeopterus variegatus | reverse complement strand
TTGTCCATATAAAGACTGTTTTTTCTCTGTGCTAAAGTCATAGTCTATTATTTTTTGTAGTAGATATTTCCCTCAATTCTTCTGTGTTTCCAGGTACCATTCATAATTATAGTGTTACTGGAGCCCAAGTTTGGGTGCTGTCCTCTAGAAACAAAATACTTGTCAGTCCCAAATGTTTGTGTGAGGCAGGAAATTTATTATTAGGCCTGGGAGACAGTCAGACTAAAACTGCCTCAAGGGCTCAGAAGCCTCAACAAGGGTTTTTAAAGGGAAAAGTGTGAGAAACAAAAGGGGAAGGCTATTCTTATCAGGCAGCTACTATGTGTAATTTTGCAGACTCTGAGCTTTTGTTATTTCATGGCCATTCTTGTAACTCTTTAACTCATCCTTGGAATGTGGGTCTTATCCAGCTCCCAGAAGCTGGATGCCATCTTGTTCCTGGACAGCTGTGGCTTCGAGGAAGAATGGTTGGTTCTGCAAGTTACTGATTAGCTTTTATTATCTTGCTTTTTTTAAGCACTGAGTTCTGCATTGTTTTCTCATGAGCTATGTGGTGAGCCAGAGTTACAAAAAGGCTTCCTTATGGCTAGCATTCTGCTTAAGACTGTATTATACAAAATGGCTCTTCTAAGGCTAATTATCTATGACTATTTGCCGTGGTGGGCTTTTACAATATTATCTGCAAATAGGGAGAGTCTTATATCTTTGTTTCCAAGTCTTATGCTACTTGAAATTGCCTTGGCTTTGCTTACAATGCAATGTTAAATGAATAGGACAGGCAATCTTGTGCTTCTTAGTAATGTTTCTGACTTTAGTAGAACTGTATGGTGATTTTCCATGAGTAGAATGAAGACTTTGATCAGTCAGTTTAGAAAAGATCTGTCAATTTCTAATTTTGAGTATTTTCATTTAACATTAATGCATGTTGAATTCTTCCAAATAAATGTTTTCACGTTTATAAACATAATCATAGGAATTTTATCTTTGTCTCTATAAATGTGATAAACTACATCACTATAATCACCCTTGACCTCAAAAATAAACTTTACTCTTCGGTCTCTCTGCTCCACCATTTCACAATGTGGTACCCTGCTGTCACTGTCACCACCTCCAAGACCTTCTCTAGATGTGTACCTAGACTTCCTAGCCTCTGAAATGTGTCAGCTGAAACCATGGTATGCTTTCCTGGGACTTGGGAGCGAGGGAAACCAGTGCAAATATTCTGATGCTCCTATTGCCTGATGTGCTATAAGTGATAACGTCTTCTTTCTCTGGGGAAAAAAAAACAAACAAAAACAAAAATAAACTTTACTTGTTCATTAGTTATTATTTTTAAATGGCCTTTGTAATATATTCGCTAGTATTTATTTTACATGTTTGCATCTATAGGCAGATATGAGGTTTCTCTGTCTTATTCTATTTGGTACAATTTTGGAAGGTTTTTGTATGCATGTTCTACTGAATGTCCTAAAATTATTTGAAAGTTTTACTTCCTCTTTAATGCCCTTGAAGTAGGTAAATAATGTTGTTATCTGATATTTAAAATAATAGTAGAATTTTCCCATTAAACCATCTAATACTGAAACTTTTATCTGTGCAGGACACTTTTAGGATCTTCTTTCCTTCTGCAATGTTGTTGAGTTTAAACTTCCTGTCTGTACTGGGATCAATATTGGTAAAGAGTATTTTCCTGGAAATTTTTTATACCATCAGGGTTTTCTAATTATTTTCATTAGGTTATACAAATTAACCCAGTAATTTCTATTATCAATTATTAACATCTTCCCATTACTCTTACTAAATTGAAAATCCTTCTGAGGAAGTTTGAGTAATTACATTTCTCTGCCCATAACATAAAAGATGGGGCAGCTCAGGAGTTTGAAGTATGATAAATAATTAGATTTTAGGTAGAAGAATTTTTCAGGGAAGCAGCGAATCCAGTAAGGCAAATATACTGCAATGCCAGTCCCTCAAGTATTAGACCTTAGGATTTCCTGCTACCTCCAGGGATCATGGAAAAGGAAGAGTGTTTTCTAAACTCATCAAACTCTTTGTAGGTGTTCACTCGATACTTGTAATTGTTTTCCATAATTGGTAACCAAGACAAAGCTTTTCAAAAATATTCTCAGCTCCCCAAGCCTACACTGTCAGTGCTACTACAGGTGAAATGATAATTGCATCTCTGAAGGGAGTTGAGGTCAAAGACTCATAAACGCATATTTCAGGGTCTGGCCACCTCTTTCTTACACACATTTTGGCTGTTATGACTGTCCCCCTGAGCCCAAATCCTGACAGCAGGAGGAACTGGGTGAGTATTTTCTATTTCAGTGTGAGAAGCAGAGTTTGTAAGGAAAGGAGATGTAACAGGAGTATGAGTAGGGCTCATGTCTAAAAAAAAACAGTTCTTCTAGTGTAAAAACAGTTCTAGTGCCAAAGCCACACAGGAAGGAGGAATAATTCTGGAGGCTCATGTTGAGCTTTTGGAGACAGACTGCTGGTCCTAATTTTATTATCCAACTGCTCCTAATGTAATTTATTGCAGTCCATGTGGATTGTGGTTGTTGATTTTTAATATGTGTAGCAATGAAATCTGCATAGATTCTGCAATGAAATCATTATTTTAAAAATCCTATAGTATGATAAGTTGGAAATTAATCTGCTAGCTATTCTATCTTCCCTACAAGAAACAAAGAAACATTTCCAGGATTAATAGAGGTACTGCTAAAATAAATCTATGCCTATAATAATGGGTTGGATGGGGCTAATTGCATGCTCCAATTCAGTGTAGAAGCAGGTTTTTTTTTTTTTTTAATTTATTCTGCGTGTCTCATATGTTTAATGGAGACACTGATTCTGTGTTGACAGAAAGCATCTTGTGTTTGTTGATTATGGTAAGATTGTTTTCCCTCTTGAAGTCAGGGAAGAAACATTCACAGAAAAGGCAACTTAATGACCTTAGGTTTTCAATAATAGAAGAAAAAGTCAGGGATGTCAGTGGTTTTCAGAATTAAATAAATTTGTGAGAAGGATTTTCTTCAGTTTCAAAAAAACTCATGATGTCATTCCTAGGCTCACTTATTTTTTTCACCATCTAAACTTGTTCAGTGCACACATTCTATACCTCCATATTCACTTATGAGTGAATAATAGTCATATATTTTAGTATATTTAAAAATTCAGCTGTATTACAATAGTCTCATTTAATACTCCTTCATTAATAAATAAGTAATCATAGGTTCTATGATTAATGACAATTTAGTATTTTATCTCTAATGTTTATCTCCTGTTCATGTTTCATGTCCCGTTGCTTAGCACATATTTATTCAATTATACACTTCTTCATGGTTAGGATGAAAAGATTCTCTCTGTTTTTATTCCAACATGGAGCCATCTGTGCATTCAATAAACTCCATTTGTTTTGGATGATTATTGTTTCAGGATTATACTAAAATGAGGGTATCTATATTTTATTTGGATCTCTGAACATTTGTAGGCAATATTTGCCTATGAAATAAGCAATCAAACACAAATAGAAAATTGCCACAATCACAATTAAAAAGAAAGCAAACATTCTTTAAAAAATGAACATAATATGCAAACAAAAATGCATATATATGTGGAATATTAGAAAAACATTAAGTCTGAGGTTGTGACAACGTAGTGGTTAAGCATACTGTCAACTACTGAAGCTCTGACTAGAAGGTATTTCAGAAACAACATTTAGTTTTTCTGTGCCTGGATTTCCTCACGTAAGATGGGAATTATATACCACTTATCTCATAAATTTGTTGTAAAGTTTTAAATAAAACAAAATTATCTAGAAAACATAAATAATGGTATGCGTGTATGTCTGTATTTAGATCTTTGCTAACAAGAAGATATTCAAAGCTAGCAAATCTTTTAGGGAAAGGAAAATATATTTTAGCAAGAATTTGTAAGTGGAAATTAATGGTAAGTAGAGAATACTAGATTTTAATTGCCAAGATAAAATAGAACTCATGTTTCTGTGCAGGATCATCTGACTGAATATATCATCACTGGGAAATGGCAGAATGGCCACCAGGGATTTGGTGATGGGAATTATGTTCTTATTCCAGACTACATTTGGGATTTTGGGGAATTACTCTCTTTATCATTATATCTTCTTTTACTTCAAAGGATGCAGGGTAAGGTTCACTGACTTGATTCTCAAGCACCTAACTGTAGCCAACTTCTTGGTCATTGTCTTTAAAGGAGTCCCCCATACAATGAAAGCTTTTGGGTTGAAAATTTTCCTCAGTGATTTTGGATGCAAATTTGTTTTGTACATTCTTAGAGTGGGCAGGGGAGTGTCCATGAGCAGCACCTGCCTCTTGAGTCTTTTCCAGGCCATGACCATCAGTCTCAGGAAGTCCAGGTGGCCAGAGCTAAAAGCACAAGCTCTCAAGTGCACTGGTTCCTGCATTATCCTGTGCTGGATTCTGTACACGCTGGTAAATATTATTTTTCTTCTTTATATTACTAGCAAGGGTAATAAAAACATCACAAAGGAGAAAAATTTAGGATACTGTTCTGGGATAGGTCATAACAAAATCACACAATCACTCCTTGCAACACTTTTAACTTTTCCTGATGTTGTTTGTTTGGGACTCATGCTCTGGGCCAGCATCTACATGGTTTTCATCCTGTACAGACACAAGCAGCGGGTCCAACACATTCACAGGAACAGCATCTCCCCCAGATCCTCCCCTGAGACCAGAGCCACCCAAACTATCCTTGCTTTGGTGAGCACTTTTGTATTTTTTTATACCCTCTCTTCTCTCTTATCAATTTATTTAGCTCTTTCTGATAATCCTAGTTGGTGGCTGCTACACACTACTGCTCTAAGTGCTTTATGTTTTCCAACAGTCAGTCCCTTTCTTATTTTAAGCCATGACTCCAGAGTATCTAGGCTCTGCTCTGCCTGCTGCAGAAGAAACACCCAATTTCCTGAAGTATTTAGATAACTATAAATTTTGTTTTCTTTTTTTATTGGTTATGAATATTCATGAGACACAAAGGTGGTTGTCCCCCTTCTTGTCCAAGATGTGAAAGCCAGATTCACACTTGCAGCTTGCCCATTACCACAAATTTTGTTTGTACCCAGTGTCCCCCACCCAATTATCCCTCCTCCCAATCCCCTTCCCATTTCGCCTCTCTCCCTCTGCAAGTCCAACGCACCACTGTGGTCTTTCTTTCTTTCCTTCCATCTTTCCCTCTTAGTTCCCACTTATGAGTGAGTACGTGTGGTATTTATCCCTCCGTGCTTTGCTTATTTCATTCAACATAAGTTTCTCCAAGCTCATCCATGTTGTTGCAAATGGTGAATAATAAATGCTGGCAAGGACGGGGAGAGAAGGGAATGCTCCTGCACTGTTGGTGGGACTAAATTAGTACAACCACTATGGAAAACAGTATGGAGGTTTCTCAGACAACTACAGATAGATCTTCCATACAATCCAGCAATCCTACTTCTGGGTATATATGCAGAGGAATGGAAATCATGTTGGAGGGATACCTGCATTCCCATGTTCATCGCAGCTCTGTTTTCTGTTTATCTTTGCAATGTGCACACATTTCTTAACTCATTCCTTCCAGATATTTAAGCCCCAAAATGAGCAGTGACACAACAGAGAAGTTATGAACAACAGACTCTCTATCCTCATAGAATTCATAATGTCGTAGACACAACCGGTATTTAAGTAAATATTCTGTGGAATGCTTTTATAATTTCTATGTTATTAGAGGTTGCAATAGAGAAGTTTAGGGTTTAAGAATTTATTAAAATTGGGGCATACCATAATTTGGACGTAATGGACACTTTATGAATATGTAAGTTTAAACCCAATAAATTAAAATTTCTCTGGAATTAACAGGGCAGAGTAGTGTAAGAAGAGTTTAGTAAAATGAAAAAGACTATGTAATGGTCAATCAAGAACATGAGAAGGAAAAATAATCACTCTGCAGCAAGCAGCCCTAGATAGACCTGGAGATAAAATACTTTATCACATACTGCAGGACACTGAAGACCAGGTTTTGGGTTTTTTCTCAAATCCTGATGTACATACACAGACATACATATGTACATATACACACATATACACACACATGTATGCACAATACACATGCATACATACACACATATATACATACACACACATTTTTTTTTTTGAGGTAGCATATTTAAAATACTTTTGGGTAAAAATTGGCAGAATGATATGGCTGGTGTGAACTGTACACAGGAAGCAGGCCAGGAGGTTTTAATAGGAATTCAAGTCAGATGTGATGAAAATGAGAGTCAGAAAAAAGGCTGGGTATTTGGACTTTCAAAATATAGAAGATTATATATTAATCATTGATACCAATTAGCCTGTTGGGAAGACAGGGGCTTCATATGGACTCTGTGTTCCTAGTATGGGGCAATGCATCTGTTGTGGAACCATTCACTATTTATAGAGTGGCTAAGGAAGAGGCATCTTGGGGTGAAGGTCATGGGGACTGTTTTGCTTATGGAAGAGTGTCACTCCTTTGAAATACCCAAAGGTGTGAAGTTTATAGCATTAAAACAAAATGGGCAATCTCTCATTAATAGCAAAAAATTTAAAGAAACTCCTCTTAATTATTGCTAGATAATGAAGAAAAAATTTAATAAGAATTTAATAAATTAAGTAAGAATACAATGGATAAGTTTGATCTAATAGACATATATTGAACCTATTTTATAACCAGGCATGGTGTTTGCTTCCAACAAGTTGTGATATCTATAAAAGTATATATTCAGTAATAGTCAAATATTAAAAACTTTAATAAAGCTAGTCAATATTTCTAATGAAAAATTAAAATCTTTTAGACTAAAAGACAATGTAAATGCTCCATATCAACACTGTGAAATGCATTTAATTCAAGAATAGGTTAGGGGAAATGAGATAGCTACAAGTTCATATTCTAGAATAGAAGATGTCTGGAAACCTGTGCACTAGATGTCTAATCCCAGAATTAAAGAAAAAAAAAAAGACATATAGGTAAGTAAAGTCACATGAAACAAAATTTTGAACAAAAATTTTATAGACTATAATAAAAATTGAATAAAGTAAAAGTTTTGATGAAATAGAGCTACTGTAATGTTGATAAAAAATGAGAAAAGGTCACTTTGCAGGAAAGAATTAACCTTGCCCAAAGAGAGGTCTGGCCTTTGTTCTTGGCTCCTGGGAGGTAGTCTGTAAGCTCTTTGAATGTCCTGCCTGATAAGAGGGTCTTTGTTTAAATGGGGGCCTTGGATCATACCTGATAGTCTATGCTAACAGTGTGATTTTGGTGGGGCTTTTAGCCATATGGTATCAGTTCGACCTCCAGAGGGATTGGAAACTAAGGTCAGCCACATGGGGAGTCAACCATGTCTACATGACCAATCCCCAGTAAAAACTCTATAGCAAGGCTCCAGTGCATGTCGTTGGTTGACAATACTTTATGCATATTGTCACTCGTTGCTGGGAGCAGTTAGCACTGTCCACAACTCCACTGGGAGAAGACAGCCAGAAGCCTCATGCTTGAGATTCTGCTGGACATTGTCCCATGTGCCTCTTGGTGGATTTTAATCTTTATCTTTTCACTGTAATGAACTGCAACTGAGTATAACAGCTTTTCTTTGAGTTTTAGTAAATGACTGAATCCAATGATGGTCTTGAGGGCTCCTGAACTCTGCAGACAAACTTAACGTTAAGAATAAATAGTAGGGAAAAAAAACATTGATAGAGTAGAGATTTTTAAAATACCTAAAGATTAATATAATCAACCTTACATTAATAAATTCAAAAATTAAGAATAGTAATTTCTTTAAAATATAAAATATCAAAACTGAATTTAAATGAATTATAAACCAGAAAACCATAAGTAACATTTAAATACTTAGAAATATTAATACGAATTTATGGTTTATACAACCCTTTCCCCATATTTTCAAGGTTTATGTAGCCTTCTTTTGAATCAGTTTTTTTATTTTTATTTTTTTTTTCCTTTTTGTCTTTTTTCATGTCCGGCAACGGACCACAACCCTCAGTGTCGCGCCCATACCGGACTGGGACCGGCAACGGGATCGCAACCCTCGGTGCTGCGCCCACCCCTCGCTCAGCCAGTGAGCGGGAACCGGTCTGTATGTGGGATCCGAACCCTCGGCGGGAGCGCCACCGCACTCCCAAGCAGCGCACTGTAGCAGTGTGCCACCGGGCCGGCCCTGAATCAATTTTACAAAACCAAAAAAAAGAGAAATCTATGGAAAGGTTTTTATGTGGCTATTATATCTTGATACCAAAAATTTGAAAATGAACCAATATAATTTATAAATTTACATATAAAATTTATAATTTAATATTCAGTGTTACTGAGAAGGGTTTATTTCAGGAATATAGGACATACCACGTGGGAACAGCTGAACTTCCAGAGGGGTTGGAAACTAAAGTCAGTAGATAAGAGAATCTACTAAAGTGATCCAATGTATTGGAAATTAAATGAAAAAACAATGTTCATTGAGCAAATAGATTTTTACCTTTGTAAAATTTTTTCTCCTCAGTAAATTAGCTTAGGAAAATACTGTAGCTGAGAACATTTCAATTATTAGTGATCACTACACATCACAGACTAATAATAAAAAAAATCAGTGTGTGATTGTGTTTGTTGGATATTCAAAATATGGGCTTTATAATTATTTCAGCAAACCTTTCCACTTTGTTACATTTATATCTTTTTGCCCATGAGCATTCTATTTCCTAATCTGATAATAAAGTGATTTCCTGATATTTTTCATCATATTTCAGAAAATCTAAATAGATAGGTTTATTATTTGCTATTAAATTAGTCTGGACAAGGAAACAGAAGATCTGTACTCAAGCCTTCAGTGACTGCAGACCTGGTCAACAGCATCACTGCTACCTCATGACAGACACTGAGCCAGCACCACCTACCTAAGCTGCTCCCAGATTTCTAACCATCAGAAACTGTATGATAATTGAAGCTTGTAATTTTAAATTGCTCAGTTTTAGAGTAATTTGTTATGTAGTAAGATGTAACTAGTGAAACCTATGAGCCATCAATTCCACTTTTGGGAACCACTCAGATAATACACCTGTTTAAAATTTGCAGAGTACAATGATTGTTGTAGAATTACTGTACATTCTAGCGAACATAGAAAAATAAAATGTTAAAGTCTAAAGTGAGAAACTATAAACTATGGTATATTCATAATCTTTAATGTTAGTATCTCCAGAAAGTGGTCCTGACTAATAAAACTAATTGGTGGTATATTATGTACAATGTAATTTGTATGTAAAATATTAACACATAACAGAAGTGCACTGTGTGTTGTTATTATAGTATTATCCTGTGTCTTAAATGCATGTAAAATGATCTGGAAAGATACGGCTCGCACTGATGATGAATGTACATTGCATGAGGAAACTGGTATAAAACAAGGAATTGTTAAGGAGAACTTATTATCATTCACAGTATTTAATAAAAATGTTACCAATATAAATTATGTGTTTTAATAAACGATTTGAAAATTTTTAAGTTTTCAGATATTAAATTCTTTTTTTCTTATTTTTTAATTGATGAAAATTGTTTATATTTTTAGTGTACAACATGATGTTTTGATATATGTATACATTGTGGAAAGGTTAAACCAAGTTAATTAACATAATATGTTACCTCACATTACTTATTACTTACCTCACATACTTTTTGTGTGTGATGACAACATTTAAAATCTACTCTCAGCAATTTTCAAATACACAATGCATTTTTACTAAATATAGTCAGCATTTGTGCAATGAATCTCTTAAACTTATTTCTCCTAAGTGAAATTTTTTATCCTTTGATTAACATCTCCCCAGTTGTCTCATTCCCCAGCTTCTAGCCCCTGGTAACCATCATTCTACTCTCTACTTCTGTGAGTTCTTTTTTAGATTTCACATATACCTGAGATCATGTGGTATTTGTCTTTCTTTCCTGGCTTATTTCACTGAACACAGTGTCCTCCAGGGTCATCCATGTTGTTGAAAATGACAGTTTTCCTTTTTCTTTATAGTTAAATATTATTCCATTGTGTACTTATGCCACATTTTCTTTATCTGTTCACCCTTTCATAGAAACTTAGATTCAGTCCATATCTTGGCTATTGTGAATAATGTTGCAATAGACATAGAAGTGCAGATATCTCTTCAACATAACTGATTTCATTTCATTTGGATATATACTCAGTAGTGGGATTGTTAGATCATATGGTACTTCTATTTTATTTTATTACTGAAACATAGTTGATTGTACATATCTGTGGGGTACAGCATTGAATATCAATACCTGTGTGCAATATGTGATGTTCATATCAGGATGATTAGCATATTCAACATTATTCAATGTAATTGATTTTCGTGGCCCTTTACCAATTCCTCCCTCCCTCTTCTTTCCCTCCCCCTTTCTCTCAGTTCCGTTCTCTTTTTTTTGAAAGTTCAACATATTATTGTGATTGTTTTGTCTTTCTTTCTTTCTTTGTTTTTTGTTTGTTTGTTTTTAGCTCCCACTTATAAATGAGAACGTGGTATTTCTCTTTCTGTGCCTGGCTTATTTCACTTAATATAACTTTCTCTAAGTTCATCCATGTTGCTGCGAATAGTAGTATTTCATTTTTTTTTTATTGCAGAGTAGTATCCCATTGTGTAAATATACCACATTTTCATAATCTAGTCATCTCACAGTGGACATTTAGGTTGGTTCCAACTCTCAGCTATTGTAAATAGAGCTGCAATAAACATGGGAGTGCAGGTGTCCATTCAACCTGATGATTTCCATTCTTTGGGACATATAATGACAAAATACAGTTTATGCCTTGAGTTGTAGAGTAATTCAATATTAGAAAATTCAGTAATAAGGTTTATTATTTTTATAGAGATAGCCAAAAGTCACATAAATCATGTTCACAGATGCAAAAATATTTTAACAGAGTTTAACATGCATTGTGGTTAAATTACAACCAACAAAATGAGGAAATTATAGATCTTTTCAAACTTGACAGTATTTTTCATACTCATGGAAAACATAAAGGAGAATCCCACTATTTTTAGAAACAATAAAAAGTTCAATAATGCTTATAATATTCATTAAATTTGCATTGAGTCTTATCCAAGGCAGTTTAAGGTTGCATGAAAAATGGAAATGAAGATGTAAGACTCATTTTGCAGGTGATGTGATTGTATATCTGGAAACACAAAATAATTCATGGAAAAAAACTAATACCAAAATAATTTAATAAACTAATATAACATCAATACACAAAAACAATAGCCTTTATGTAATTAACACCATGTCTGAATACAGTGGAAGAAGGAATTTGATTAAAAAGTATAAAACAAAATTACTTATGAATAAAGCTAATGGGAGATGTACAAAGTCTTGAGCACAATAGTAAAATATCTCTAAAATATGTGACTGTTGACAAACAAATGGAAAGTTATATCCTGTTCTTAGAAAAAGCTCACTGTTATAAAGAGGTCATTTATCCTTAAGCTAATCTCAATATTTTATCTGATCTCATTAATTCTGCCAGATTTTTTTTTTTTTGGAGCTATCAATAATTTTTAGAAGTGCATATGAAAAAACATATATATGAGAATAGCCACAAAATCCCTAATGAAGTATAATGAAGATTTCTGGATTTATAAGACATTAAAACACATTTAAGATTCTCCATAATTAAAGAAATGTGGTATTGATTCAAGAATAGATAAACAGATCAGGACAGTCAGAAATTCAGAAATACATAAAAGTACATAAGAGAGGTTAATGTGCAGTAAAAACTACAGAGGGGGAAGACTTCATTAATAGTAGATATTTAGAAACTGGATAAATATGGATTTGTTTTTTACATGCTATAGTAAGATAAAGATCAATAAAAGAGAAATATAAATGGGAAAAAATTGAAAACAGTGCAAGAAAATGTTGGAAATATTTCTACAAGCTTTGGGAAAAAATGTGACTTATGACTCAAACGAAGAAATCGTAATAAAATTTTTTAAAGTACATGATATAAAATTAAAACATTCTGTATGGTATGAAACACCATAAATCAAGTAAAAAGGAAAATGCCAAATGGAGCATTTATTCACAACTCATATAAAAGGCAAAGGGAAGCACATAATATGCATTTGTTTCATAAAATAAGTTCTCAAAACACATGGCATCATCGCACAAGGACAAAGTTGCCAACGTGAAGGGGCCTTCACTGGGCTAAGATGGGACAATTTGAACTAAAAAATATGGTATAGACTGTAATGTATTGAATTTCATCAAATACACAAAAATGTTAGAAAATAAGTTATTCATGTATTTTTTTTTGTTTGCTGGGGCTACACCCTCATTACTGTGATAATTGATAAGAAAGTCTGGATTTTGATGTGAAGAGCTCACGAGAAAATGCAATTCTTAATAGAAGAATGAGAACTAATACATGCAGAGGATATAATAGAATTAAAAACCATCATTTTGTAATCCTCAGTGAATTAAATGGCATTAAGAAACTATAACTAATAAATGTTAAACAATTATATAAAACAAATGCATTCCTTGGACCCATTGATCAAACTTAATATAAATAAAAGTGAGAAAAAAAGACATGTATCCAAATATGCTGTAGTATAAAGGACACAGAACCACTTATGACATATTCTTGATGCAAAACTTAATGTGAGTGTAATCATGACTGTAGCTATAAGTACAAGTTTATATGAAATATGAAGAATACAGTGAATGTTAACTAATAAAATGAGAACACAATAATCCAAAATCAGAGGGCAGGGAATGCTAGATGAAATGTTATGCATATCTAGATTAAAGAAATGATATAATGTAATGCCAAAATATAATAAAATACTTAAGAATAAACTTAACTAAGGAGGTAAGACATTTGTATAACAAAACCCACAAAACATTCCTGAAAGAAATTAAGGAAGACAAAAATAAATGAGAAGACATCTTGTGTTCCTGGATGGGAAGACTTACTATCATTAAAAGTGTCCATATTATCCAACATGATCTATAGGATCAATGAAATTCTCATCAAATTTCCAGTGACATTTTTGCATAAATAGAAAAAAATCCTAAAATTCATGTAGAATCACAACCCCAAATAGCCAAATTTATGAAATCAGATCCTTATCTCACACCATATACAAAAATCAGTGTAAAATGGCTTAGGGAATTAAACATAGGATCTGAAATTGTGAATCTCCTAGAAGAAAGTGTAGGGGTAAATCTTCTTGATACTGGTCTTGGCAATGATTTCTTGGCTATAACACCTGAAGCACAAACAACTAAAGGAAAAATAGACCAAAGGGACTATCTCAAACTAAAAAAGCTGTTACACAGAAAAGGAACAATCAACAAAATGAAAAGTCAACCTGCGGACTGGGAAAAAATATTTGCAATCTATATATCTGATAAGGGAGTTAATAATAATAATAGTAGTAGTAGTAATAATAATAATAATGACTACAACTCAAAAAAGAAAATCAAATAATCCTATCCAAAATGGGTTAAAGACATGAATAGACATTTTTTTTAGTAGACATACAAATAGCCAACATGTATAAAAAGATGCTCAACATCAATAACTACTGTAGAAATGCAAATCAAAATCACACGAAGACAAGGAGAAAAAAGGGGCAAGATAGCAGACTAGAGGTACCCAGGGTGCATTCCTATCACAAAAAAGAGAACAATTGCTGTTGTTAGCTGGCCAGGACAGGGATTGAACCCTTTACCTTAATGTCATAATACCATGCTCTAACCAGTTGAGCTAATAGGCCAGCCCCCCAGACAGCTAAATATTGATGGTAGCATCTGTGAGAGAGTATAGGAGTGCAACAGGAGAAGGGTGAGACCCCTGTAGAATGCAAAAGTCCAAGATGGCAGCAGAGAGAAGAGAGAGTCACTTGACTTAAGCTGCCACATCTCTGCCACCAGGACCAGCAAAAGATGAATTTTTGCATGAGGCAAAAAGTTAGGCAGAGGACACACATCAACCCCCATCATCACCACAGAGGCCTGCAGTTCCTTTTGCAGGACAAGTCTGTAGCTAAGCGTGGGAAACTGCCTAGAATACATGCACTGCATTGCTGTCAAACAGGAGCATGTACTGTGCACTCTCCAGCCCCCACCCTCGTGACATAAACTGATGCAATCTGGCACTATCTTGCTATACAGCCACTGTGGGAGAGTACCCTGCCCTGAGGCAAGTAGCCACAGAACTTCCCCAGATTTAAGGCTTCATTGTCATTCCAACACACTCACATGAGAAGCTACAATGCCTTGATCTCAGCACCTTGCAGCCTGGACCCACAGTGCCTGTGACTCTAATCGTGCAGTCTGGGAAGCCAACACTAGGCCTGCTGAGCTGACACATCCACATTTAGCCAGCCAGATATCCTACAGGAAGACCCACCTCTGGTGGACTGCCAACCTTTCTGCCCATACCTTCCCCTCATGCTGGCTGAGTTCTGTGCATGAGGCACCAACTCAGAAACATGTTTCACAGATCTCTACCCTAATCAATATGCCCTTGGTCCAGTGGAAATACCCAGAAGTGGCTAGCTGGGCCCCATCACTGTGGGCTTGCCTAGTGGCCTTGCCCACTTCCTGATAAGTGGCTGGCTGGGCCTCATTCATTACGTCCTCTTCTCAACCTTGCCCACCACCTGAGAAGCTGCTGGCTGGGCCCCACCTAGAGGCCTTGCCCACTGCTCAAAAGTTGGATGCCTGGGAATCCTTCTCAGCAGGCAAGTTTACTAAACTCTCCCAGCATCCAAGAAGCTACTAGATGGGCTTCCTTTTAGAAGCTGTGCCTCAAGGCTTCACCCACCATCTGAGAAGTGGCTCCCTGTCTGCAGGCCTGCCCAGCAGCCTTGCCCAATACTCAAGAAGTGGCTGGTTGGACCTCCTGTCATTTGGCCTATTTCCTGACCTTGTCCCTACCTGGGAAGTGGCTACCTAGGCCCACTGTCTGCATCCACACCTTGAGCCCTTGTGCACCACTTGGGAAGTAACTGGCTAGGCTCCCTCTCAGCAGGCCCACTTTCTGATCTTACCCACCAGCAGAGAAGTGGCTGTCCAGGCCCCCTTTCTGCAGCATGGCCGAGTGGGCTCACCCACTGCCCAAGAAGTGACTTGGTAGCCCCACTCCTGGCAGACAAACTCCCAAATGACACCCTAGGATGCATTTGAAGGTGAAAGCCACTCTACAAAACTCACAGAGGTGCCCGTTCCACAAGATGCACAGGTGTCAATGCAGGGAAACAAGATACATGAAAAATCAAGGTAACATGACCCACCAAAGAAACACAATAATGCCTCAGTAACTGATCTCAAAGAATCACAAATTGCTGACTTTCCAGAAAAGGAATTCAAATTATCTTAAGAAAATTCACTGAGATAGAAGAGATAAAAACAATTCAATGCAACCTGGAAGACAATTTAAGCAGATTTTGTTTGCATGGGAAATACACTATTTCTATCTCATTTCTAAAAGATAGCCTTGCTGGGTATAGTATTCTTAGCTTGCAGGGTTTTTTTCTTTTTTCTTTTTGTATTTTGAATATATCATCCCATTATTTTCTGGTTTATAGAGTTTCTGTTGAGAATTCTGCTGTTAGTATGATGGGGACTCCCTTATAGGTGATGTGATGCTTTTCTCTTGCTGTTCTTAAGATTCTCTCTTAGTCTTTGAGTTTTGCCAGTTTGACTATAGTGTGTCTTGGAAAGGACTTTTTTGGATTGAATCTGTTTGGGGATCTTTGAGCCTTCTGGATCTGAAAGTCCATGTCTCTCCCTATACCTGGAAAGTTTCCCACTAGTTCACTACCACATGATAAACCCCACAAAAAATCTTCAAGGGAGTCCTGCACCCGAACTCAAAAATGATAATCACTACTATGAATGCACAAGAAACAACAAAAGCCACTGGTAGAACAAAAATGCCAATGAGAAAGAGAAAGAAACTATATTTACCTCCTCAAAAAACCAACGAACACCGAAGATAAACAATAAAAAGGGAAAAAAGGAACAAAAGATATTGAAACCATCTAAATGATAAAATGATAAAATGATTCAATAACAACTCTAAGTGTAAATGGATTAAATTCCCCACTCAAAAGACACAAACTAACTGATTTGATTAAAAAACTAGACACAACTATATGCTGTCTACAAGAGACTCACCTCACCTATAAACACATACACAGGCTAATAGTGAAGGAATGGAAAAAGATAAACCACACAAATGGAAACCAAAAATGAGCAGGAGTAGCTATTCTTATATTGGATATAAAGGAATTTAATTAAAAAGCCATTAAAAGAGACAAACAAGGTTATTATATAATGATAAAGGTATCTATCCAGCAAGAAGACATAACAATCATAAATATATATGCCTCCAATACCAGAACACCCAGACATATAAAGCAAACACTATTAGACCTAAATAGAGAGACAGACCCCAATACAATAATAGGTAAGGACCTTAACACCCCTTTATCTACATTGGACAGATCATGTAGGCAACATATCAACAGAGAAACACAGGATTTAAACTACAATATAGACCATTTGGACCTGGTAAATATTTGCAGAACATTTCATCCAACAACTACAGAATATACATTTTTCTCATCAGCACATGGAATATACTCCAGGATAGAACACACAGCTTAGGGCACAAATAAAGTATCAATGAAATTTTAAGAATGGAAATCATTTCAAGTATCTTTTCAGATCACAATAGATTTAAACTACAAATCAATAATAACTGAAATTATGGAAACTATACAAATACATGGAATTAAACAACATGTCCTGAACAGCCTATGGGTCCAAGAAGAAAGTAAATAGGAAATAAAAAAATTTCTTGAAGCTAATGAAAGTAGAGATACATCATAATAAAACCTGTGGGATACTCAAAAGCAGTACTAAGAGGGAAGATTATTGCAATGAACACTTACATCAAAAGAACAGAAAGATTTCAAATAAACAATCTAACAATACACCTCAAAGAACTATAAAAATGGGCCGGCCTGGTGGTGCACTGCTACAGTGCACCGCCTGGGAAGCGCGGCAGCTCTCCCGCCGAGGGTTCGGATCCCACATACAGACCGGCCGCTCACTGGCTGAGTGAGGTGTGGGAGCAACA
>NW_007737312.1:28695-31870 GCF_000696425.1 Galeopterus variegatus | reverse complement strand
TACATGCACTGCATTGCTGTCAAACAGGAGCATGTACTGTGCACTCTCCAGCCCCCACCCTCGTGACATAAACTGATGCCATCTGGCACTATCTTGCTATACAGCCACTGTGGGAGAGTACCCTGCCCTGAGGCAAGTAGCCACAGAACTTCCCCAGATTTAAGGCTTCATTGTCATTCCAACACACTCACATGAGAAGCTACAATGCCTTGATCTCAGCACCTTGCAGCCTGGACCCACAGTGCCTGTGACTCTAATCGTGCAGTCTGGGAAGCCAACACTAGGCCTGCTGAGCTGACACATCCACATTTAGCCAGCCAGATATCCTACAGGAAGACCCACCTCTGGTGGACTGCCAACCTTTCTGCCCATACCTTCCCCTCATGCTGGCTGAGTTCTGTGCATGAGGCACCAACTCAGAAACATGTTTCACAGATCTCTACCCTAATCAATATGCCCTTGGTCCAGTGGAAATACCCAGAAGTGGCTACATACCTTCCCCTCATGCTGGCTGAGTTCTGTGCATGAGGCACCAACTCAGAAACATGTTTCCCAGATCTCTACCCTAATCAATATGCCCTTGGTCCAGTGGAAATACCCAGAAGTGGCTGGCTGGGCCCCATCACTGTGGGCTTGCCTAGTGGCCTTGCCCACTTCCTGATAAGTGGCTGGCTGGGCCCCATCACTGTGGGCTTGCCTAGTGGCCTTGCCCACTTCCTGATAAGTGGCTGGCTGGGCCTCATTCATTACGTCCTCTTCTCAACCTTGCCCACCACCTGAGAAGCTGCTGGCTGGGCCCCACCTAGAGGCCTTGCCCACTGCTCAAAAGTTGGATGCCTGGGAATCCTTCTCAGCAGGCAAGTTTACTAAACTCTCCCAGCATCCAAGAAGCTACTAGATGGGCTTCCTTTTAGAAGCTGTGCCTCAAGGCTTCACCCACCATCTGAGAAGTGGCTCCCTGTCTGCAGGCCTGCCCAGCAGCCTTGCCCAATACTCAAGAAGTGGCTGGTTGGACCTCCTGTCATTTGGCCTATTTCCTGACCTTGTCCCTACCTGGGAAGTGGCTACCTAGGCCCACTGTCTGCATCCACACCTTGAGCCCTTGTGCACCACTTGGGAAGTAACTGGCTAGGCTCCCTCTCAGCAGGCCCACTTTCTGATCTTACCCACCAGCAGAGAAGCGGCTGTCCAGGCCCCCTTTCTGCAGCATGGCCGAGTGGGCTCACCCACTGCCCAAGAAGTGACTTGGTAGCCCCACTCCTGGCAGACAAACTCCCAAATGACACCCTAGGATGCATTTGAAGGTGAAAGCCACTCTACAAAACTCACAGAGGTGCCCGTTCCACAAGATGCACAGGTGTCAATGCAGGGAAACAAGATACATGAAAAATCAAGGTAACATGACCCACCAAAGAAACACAATAATGCCTCAGTAACTGATCTCAAAGAATCACAAATTGCTGACTTTCCAGAAAAGGAATTCAAATTATCTTAAGAAAATTCACTGAGATAGAAGAGATAAAAACAATTCAATGCAACCTGGAAGACAATTTAAGCAGATTTTGTTTGCATGGGAAATACACTATTTCTATCTCATTTCTAAAAGATAGCCTTGCTGGGTATAGTATTCTTAGCTTGCAGGGTTTTTTTCTTTTTTCTTTTTGTATTTTGAATATATCATCCCATTATTTTCTGGTTTATAGAGTTTCTGTTGAGAATTCTGCTGTTAGTATGATGGGGACTCCCTTATAGGTGATGTGATGCTTTTCTCTTGCTGTTCTTAAGATTCTCTCTTAGTCTTTGAGTTTTGCCAGTTTGACTATAGTGTGTCTTGGAAAGGACTTTTTTGGATTGAATCTGTTTGGGGATCTTTGAGCCTTCTGGATCTGAAAGTCCATGTCTCTCCCTATACCTGGAAAGTTTCCCACTAGTTCACTACCACATGATAAACCCCACAAAAAATCTTCAAGGGAGTCCTGCACCCGAACTCAAAAATGATAATCACTACTATGAATGCACAAGAAACAACAAAAGCCACTGGTAGAACAAAAATGCCAATGAGAAAGAGAAAGAAACTATATTTACCTCCTCAAAAAACCAACGAACACCGAAGATAAACAATAAAAAGGGAAAAAAGGAACAAAAGATATTGAAACCATCTAAATGATAAAATGATAAAATGATTCAATAACAACTCTAAGTGTAAATGGATTAAATTCCCCACTCAAAAGACACAAACTAACTGATTTGATTAAAAAACTAGACACAACTATATGCTGTCTACAAGAGACTCACCTCACCTATAAACACATACACAGGCTAATAGTGAAGGAATGGAAAAAGATAAACCACACAAATGGAAACCAAAAATGAGCAGGAGTAGCTATTCTTATATTGGATATAAAGGAATTTAATTAAAAAGCCATTAAAAGAGACAAACAAGGTTATTATATAATGATAAAGGTATCTATCCAGCAAGAAGACATAACAATCATAAATATATATGCCTCCAATACCAGAACACCCAGACATATAAAGCAAACACTATTAGACCTAAATAGAGAGACAGACCCCAATACAATAATAGGTAAGGACCTTAACACCCCTTTATCTACATTGGACAGATCATGTAGGCAACATATCAACAGAGAAACACAGGATTTAAACTACAATATAGACCATTTGGACCTGGTAAATATTTGCAGAACATTTCATCCAACAACTACAGAATATACATTTTTCTCATCAGCACATGGAATATACTCCAGGATAGAACACACAGCTTAGGGCACAAATAAAGTATCAATGAAATTTTAAGAATGGAAATCATTTCAAGTATCTTTTCAGATCACAATAGATTTAAACTACAAATCAATAATAACTGAAATTATGGAAACTATACAAATACATGGAATTAAACAACATGTCCTGAACAGCCTATGGGTCCAAGAAGAAAGTAAATAGGAAATAAAAAAATTTCTTGAAGCTAATGAAAGTAGAGATACATCATAATAAAACCTGTGGGATACTCAAAAGCAGTACTAAGAGGGAAGATTATTGCAATGAACACTTACATCAAAAGAACAGAAAGATTTCAAATAAACAATCTAACAATACACCTCAAAGAACTATAAAAATGGGCCGGCCCGGTGGCGCACTGCTACAGTGCGCCGCC
>NW_007737312.1:21820-28196 GCF_000696425.1 Galeopterus variegatus | reverse complement strand
GAGGTGTGGGAGCAACACCGAGGGTTGCGATCCCGTTGCTGGTCCCGGTCCGGTCCGGGCGCGACACTGAGGGTTGCGATCCGTTGCCGGTCACGAAAAAAGACAAAAAGGAAAAAAAAAAGAACTATAAAAACAAGAACTATCCAGTCCCAAAATTAATAAACAGAAAGAAATAATTAAGATGAGAGCAGAACTAAATAAGATAGAGACCTAAAAATGACACAAAAGATCAATGAAACAAAAAGTTGTTTTCTTGAGAAGATAAACAAAATGCAGAAACCGTTAGCCAACCTAACTATAAAAAGGAAGAGAGAAGACCCAGATAAGAAAAATCAGAAATGAAAAAGTAGATATTACAACAAATACCACAGAAATACAAAGAGTCATAAGAGACTATTATAAATAATTATCCACCAAGAAATTTGATAACCTGAAGGAAATGGATAAATTTCTGGACACATACAAACTAAAAAGACTGAGCCAAGAAGAAATAGAAAACCTGAACAGACCAATAACAAGCATTGGGATTGAAGCAGTAATGAGCAGTCTGTCAACAAAGAAAAGCCCAGGGCCAGATGGTTTCACTGCTGAATTCTTCCAAACATTTAAAGACAAATTAATACCAATTCTCTTCAAACTATTCCAAAAAGTTGAAACAGAGGCCATTCTCCCAAACTCGTTCTATGAGGCCAGCATCACCTTGATACCAAAACCAGACACAGACATGATAACAACAAAAAATAAAACTATGGGCAAATATCTCTGATGAACATAGACCCCCAAATCCTCAGCAAAATATTAGTAACTAAAGTACAGCAATACATCAAAAAAATTATACACCACAATCAAGTGGGATTTATCCCAGGCATGTAAGGATGGTTCAATATATGCAAGGCAATAAAAGTGATACACCACATAAACAAAATCAAGAAAAAAAAACCCATATAATTACTTCAATAAGTGAAGAACAAGCATCTGACAAAATTCAACATCTGTTCACAGTAAAGTCTCTCAGCCAGTTAGGTATAGAAGGAAAGTATCTCAACACAATAAAAGCTGTATATGACAAACCCACCACCAGTATCATCTTGAATGAGAAAAAGATTTCAGTTTTCAGCTTGTCCTTTAAGAACAGGAACAAGGCAAGGATGCCCACTCTCACCACTCCTGTTTAACATAGTGTTGGAAATACTAGCCAAAGCAATCAGGCAAGAGAAAAATAAAAAGTTCATCCAAATGGAAAAGATGAAGTCAAACTGTCCCTATTTGGAGAAGACATGATCTTATATATAGAAAAACCTGAAGACTTAAAAAAAAAAAGTCTTAGAGCTGATAAATGATTTCAGTAAAGTTGCAGGTTACAAAATCAACAAGCAAAAAACCATAGTGTTTTTATGCTCCAGTAACAAACTAGTAGAAAAAAAAATCAAGAAAGCAAGCCCATTTACAATAGTCACACACACAAAATTAGGAAGAAATTTGGCAAAGGAGGTAAAAGATCTCTACAAGAAGAACTACAAATCACTGCTGAAAGAAAATAAAGAGGATATCAAATGATGGAAAGATAGTCCACGCTTTTTGATCGGAAGAATTAACATTGTGAAAAAGTCGATACTACCCAAAGCAATTTACAGATTCAATGCAATCCTCATTAAAATACCAATGACATTCTTCACACATATAAAAAATCTATCCTAACATTCTTATGGAACAAGAAAAGACCCTGAATGGCCAAAGCATCCCTGAGAAAAAATTAAAGTGGAAGGCATAAAACCACCTAAATCCAAATTATACTATGAAGCCATAGTAACCAAAACAGTAGGGTACTTGCATAAAAACCAAAACTTGGTCCAATGGAACAGAATAGAGAACCCAAAAATCAAACCACATAGTTACAGCCAACTGATCTTTGACAAAGACAACAAGTACATACATTCTGGAAAAGACTGCCTCTTCACTAAATGGTGCTGAGATAACTGGACATCCCTATTTAGAAGAATGATACTAAACCCATACCTTTTGCTATATACCAAAATCAACTAAAAATGGGCTAAAGACTTAAATATAAGACGTGAAACTATAAAACTCTTAAAAGAAAACAGGGTAAATGCTTCATGTTGTGGTATGGGGCAAAGAATTTATGAATAAGATCCCAACAGCTCAGGAAACAAAAGAAAAAAAAAACATACGATTATATCAAACTAAATACCTTCTTCACAGCAAAAGAAACAATTAACAGAGTGAATAGACAACCTACAGAATGGGAGAATGCATTTGACAAGGGATTAATATTCATAATATACAAAGAACTCAATCAACTTAACAGTAAAAACAAAAAAAGGTAACCCAATTAAAAAATGGGCAAAGGATCCAAATAGGCATTTCTCAAAGGAAGATATACAAATGGACAACAGAAACATGAAAAAATACTCAACATCACTAAACATCAGGGTAATGCAAATCAAAACCACATTGAGATGTCATCTCACTCTAGTTACACCAGCTATTATAAAAAACACAAAAAATAACAAATGCTGGTGAGGATGTGTAGAAAGGGGAACCCTCCTGCACTGTTGGTGGGACTGTAAATTGGTGCAGCCATTATGGAAAATGGCATGGAGTTTCTTCAAACAACTTCAGATAGACCTGTCATATAATCCAGCAATCCCACTACTGGGTATATACTCAAAGGAATGGAAATCATTATTTTAAAGGAATACGTGCACCCCCATGTTTATTACAGCTCTGTTTACAATAGTTGAGAGTGGGAATCAACCTAAATGTCTATTGCCAGACAACTGGAAAAGGAAAATGTGGTATATATACACAGTGGAATACTATTCAGCCATAAAAAAGAAAAAGAATGAAATTCTGCCATTTGCATCGACATGGATGAATTTAGAGAAAATTATGTTAAAAGAAATAAGCCAGGCCCAGAAAAAGGAATACCACATGTCCTCACTCATAAGTGAGAGCTAAAAAAAAAAAAATCACTAAAATAGAAATAAAGAAAGATACAACAACACAATAATTCATTGAACTTTCAAAAGTAGAGAACAGTATTGCGGTCACCAGAGGTGAGAAATGGGGAGGGGTGGGTGAGTGGCTTAGTGAGAAATTGGTAAAGGGCCACAAAAAAATGATTACATTGTGTAATGTTAAATATACTAATTATCCTGACTTGAGCACCAAATATTGCACACAGGTATTCAACACTGTTACCCCACAGATATGTGCAATCAATTATGTTTCAATAAGCAAAGCAAAGAAAAACAATTGATGATCTGAATGCGAAATTCAACACAGAGATAGATATCATTTAAAAAATCAAACAGTAATCTTAGAATTGAAGAATTCATTGAATGAAATAAAGAATACATCTGAGAACCTCCATAACAGATTATATCAAGTAGAAAAAAGAATTTCTGATCTTGAAGATAACATATTTGAAATAACACTGGAAGAAAAGAGAAAAGAATAAAAGAGAATGAATAAAGACTACAAGATCTATCACAAACTATTAAGTGAGCATATATTCAAAATACAGGCATTCCAGAAGAAGAAGAAAACAAAAAGGATATTGAAAACCTATTTAACAAAATAATAGCTGAAACATTTCCTAGTCTTGGGAAAGATACAAACATCCAAATCCAGAAAGCTTAAAGGTTCTCATATAGATTCAACCATAAAAGGTCCCCTCCAAGACACATAGTAGTCAATCTATCCAATGTTAAAAACAAAGAGAGATTTCATTCTTTATCCTGTTGCCAGTTCCCGGTATGGGCGTGACACCGAGGGTTGCGATCCCGTTACTGGTCAGTAAAAAATACAAAAAGGAAAAAAAAAAAAAGATGACTGATAAGGGGATCTTAACCCTTGACTTGGTGTTGTTAGTATCACACTGTCCCAAGTGAGCTGACCAGCCATCCCTATGTAGGGATCTGAACCCATGGCCTTGGTGTTATCAGCAACACACTCTTCCAAGTGAGCCATGGGCCAGCCCTACAAAGAGTTTTCTAAAATCAGCAGGAGAAAAATGTCAAAGTCATTTATAAGGGGGGAATCCCATTAGAGTAATAGCTGACTTCTCAGTAAAAGTTCTACAGGCCAGGAGAAATGGGATGATATATTGAAAGTACTGAAAGAAAAGAAAAAAAACCTGCCAACCAAGAATATTATGTCCAGCAAAGCTATCCTTTGGGAATGGAGTAGAAATAGTCTTTCTCAGACAAGCGAAAATTAAGAGAATCCATCACTACCAGACTGGCCTTACAAGAAATGCTTAGGGAAGTCCTACATCTAGAAGAGAAAGGATGATAACAACCATCATGAAAACACCTGAAAATATAAAACCTACTGGTAGAATAGATACACAAAGTAGAAATAGAAGGAAATCAAAACATCAAAAGAGAAAACCATCAAATCACAAGGATAAACAATAACAGAGGAAAAAAGAAACAAACAATACAAAAACCAATTGGAAAAAAACAACCAAATGATAGGAGTAAGACCTCACATATTAATAATTACCTTGAATGTAAATATATTAAAAGCCCCAACTAAAAGACACAGGACAGAAATAAGAGTAGGATGCCCACTCTTACAACTCCTATTTAACATAGCTCTGGGAGTGCTATGTTAGCCAGAGCAATCAGGCAAGACAAAGAAAGAAAGAGTATACAGATTGGAAAAGACAAAGTCAAACTGTCCCTGTTTGCAGATGACATGATCCTATATATGGAAAAATCTATAGACTCTAAAAATAAAATAATAAAAACTCTGAGCTGATTAACAAATTCAGTAAAGTTGCAGGATACAAAGTTAGTATACAAAAATTATTAGCATTTTAATACTCCAAAACAAACTAGAAGAGACATCAAGAAAGCAAGCCATTTGCAATAGTCACCCCTAAATTAAAATACCTAGGAATAAATTTAACCAAAGAGGTGAAAGATGTCTAGTACAAGAACTATAAATTCCTGGTGAAAGAAATTAGAGAGGACACAAAAAGATGGAAAGACATTTCATGTTCTTAGATTGGAAGAATTAACATTGTGAAAATGTCCATACTACCCAAGGCAAACTACAGGTTCAATGCAGTCCCCATCAAAATACCAATGACATTCTTCACAGAAATAGAAAAAAAAAAACCAATCATAACATTTATATGGATTAATGAAAGACCCTGAGTAGCTAAAGCAGTCCTGAGAAAACAAAATAAAGCTGGAGGCAATATACCACACAACTTCAAGTTTTACTATAAAGCTATAGTGGCTAAAACAGCATGGTACTGGCATAGGAGCAGAAACTCAGACAATTAGAATGGAATAGGGAATTGCAGAAATCAATTCATGTGCTTACAACCAACTGGTCTTCTACAAAGGCAACAAAAACACACTGGGGGAAAGACTGCCTCATTAATGGTGCTGGGAAAACAGGATATCCATACATAGAAGAATGAAACTAGACCTGTGCCTCTCACCATATACCAAAATCAACTCAAGATGGATTAAAGACTCATATATAAGCCCTGAGGCTATAAAATTCCTAAAAGAAAATGTAGGGGAAAAACTTCAGGAAGTAGGACTCAGCAAAAACTTTATGAATAAGACTCCAAAAGCACTGGCAACAAAAGAAAAATTAAAAAATGGGATTATATCAAACTGAAAAGCCTCTTCACAGCAAAGGAAACAATAACACAGTGAAAAGACAACCTACAGAATGGGAGAAAATATTTGAAAACTGTGCATCCAACAAAGGTTTAATTTTCAGACTATACAAGGAATTCAAACAACTTAATAGTAAAAAAAAAAAAAAAAAGTAACCCAATTATAAAATGGGCCAAGGAGCTGAACAGGTATTTCTCTAAGGAATAGATAGAAATGGCCAATAGACACAGGAAAAAATGCTCAACATCACTCACTATCAGGGAAACGTAAATCGAAACCACATTGAGATATCATCTCACCCTGGTTAGGCTGGTTATTATCAAAAACACAAAGAATAACAAATGGTTGTGAGGATGTGGAGAAAGGGGAGCCCTCCTACATTGTTGGTGGGAATGTAAATTAGTGCAGGCTTTATGGAAAACAGTTCTTCAAACAACTACAGATAGAAGTGCCATATAACTCAGCAATCCCACTGCTGGATACATACCCAAAGAAGTGGAGATCATCATGTCAAAAGAATACCTGCACTCCCGTGTTTATCCTAGCTCTATTTAAAATAGCCGAGAGTTGGAACCAACCTAAATGTCCATTGACAAATGACTGGATAAGGAAAATGGGGTATATATAGTCAACGAAATACTATTCTGCCATAAAAAGCATGAAATTCTGACATTTGCAGCAACATAGATGAACTTAGAGAAAATTAC